>NC_136419.1:28552500-28730000 GCF_052625555.1 Lactuca saligna | reverse complement strand
CTTTTATTATTTCCCCTTCAAGTGTAGAAGTTAGGAAATGTGAAATACGAAGCTGATTTCGTAGTTCTGATTTGTTTTTGTTTTTTTGTTTGTTGCTTGTTTATTTTAGTGTTACCTGTGATGTGATTTTTTGATTTCTGACTATAGAAACCATAGTTATGGTGTCTGATTTTATGTCGATGTGGAAAACAGAAATCGTTTCCGATTTTGGAAGTTTTCATTTTCGAAGCCTTAATACGTTCATTCCGATGAATACCGAATCACTTCATTCCATTTATCTGCGAAATGAATTTCAAGGAACTGGTTTGCTGTATTTTGGTAAAGAAATGATTTCCCCCATTGTTTCTCTCAAGTCTTAATCATTTTTCTTTACCGGGAAAATGACTTTTCTCATCATGAGGGGAACAATCAACATTCAACATTCAACACTTCGCATCGACTCCCATCGATGTCACGTTTTTGAGTTCCAAGAACTTTCTGAAAGTGGTGGGGGGACCATTTTAATTTGAAGTCTATAATGCTTCGTTAACTTTAGGGTTAAGAGCATCATTTCTTCTTTGTTCTCTGTTATATTATAATGGACCCTCCAATTAGAATACGTGTTTGCTTTTCCCTAAGACTATTTCAGAGAAAACTTTGTGGAGGCAAAAAGATAATAAAAAACTTTACACTTTTTTATGGTCATGTGTATTTTTTTAATCTGGTTGCGTGGACATGACTGTTTTTACACTTTCACTTGACTTATGCAATTGAATATATAACTTTCTACACCTTTATATTGTGGGGAATTGGGCCCTTTATACTTTCCGTCCATCACAAAAAAAGATAATAGATTTTATAAATCTTTCAAGCTCAAAAAAAAATTAAAAAAAAAAAAATTATCTTTCTATGTCTTCCTGAGTAGAACCTCTCCTGCTAAACCATTTTCCAGATATGGAGTGGAATACAAAATGGGATTGGGAAAGCCTCGACATTTCAAGTCCTAAAAAGCTACAATCAACTGATTGGGGAATCAAAGAAGGAGAAGACATTGATGGGTGTTTTAGTCTTTCTGATATTGGGAACAAATCATCAGCTAAAAGCTCCATATCTGAATCTTCATTGAAGGAAGTAGTAATAAAAGGGTCAAATCTGTCATTTCCAGATGCTTCAGTTTGCTCTTCTGATCAATCCATTGGTTTAAAACTCGGTAAAAGAACTTACTTTGAGAACAACCTTCCAGGAAACAACACCAAAACATCATCTTCTTCAAATACCCCTGTGAAAAAAGTTAAATTTTCTTCCCAAAATACCCCTATTCCACGATGCCAAGTCGAAGGATGCAATCTTGATCTCTCATCTGCTAAAGAATACCATCGTAAACACAGGGTTTGTGAAAATCATTCAAAATCCTTAAAAGTTGTTGTGAGTGGCCTTGAACGCCGATTCTGCCAACAATGTAGCCGGTAAGCTTTTTATGAATTTTCATCTACAGATTTTTAATAATTTCTCGATCATATAATAATAATAATAATAATAATAATAATAATAATAATAATAATAATAATAATAATAATAATTTTTTTAAATTGTTACAGATTTCATGGCTTATCAGAGTTTGATGGGAAAAAACGAAGCTGTCGTAGGCGACTTTCTGATCACAATACACGCAGGCGTAAGCCACAGCAATCTAGAAATCTTTCTTCGTCATTTTATGGTACTCAAATTTCTTATTAAACGACTTTTTAACACAACTTTTTTTTTTTTTTTTTTTATAATTAATTATGGTTTTGGATTTGCAGAAGGGGGAGAAGAATTGAGTTTTGTGTTTAATAATCAAAACAAACATGGAGGGCATAATAGGGTGACTCATTCTTTAGGTACTCAGTTTCCAAATGATGTCAGCAATAGCATGCCTACTCTTGCTTTCAATAGGATGATGTCATCCAAGGGAATCTCAGCCGGCGTTTTTGATCAAGGTTGGTTTTCCTAGTTCTGGATAGACCAGTATACTTGCAAACTGGGCCCATAGGGCCGAGTCTGTCTGTATTAGCAGTAAGGATGTGAGAATCTGTAATAACTAGGTTTATATGCACAGGTTCCGATGCAGGACATGATATTCGCCGTGCTCTCTCTCTTCTGTCAAACGAATCGTGGGATTCATGTGAGGTGGATTTCGGTGCCCTTAACCAAAATGGTCCCACAATGGCTCAACACGGGGTGCATGTGGCTCACCATGGTTTGCCATTTTCTTCACCAGAGTACAGGTGGCAGGTTGACCACCGGTCAGTTGTTCCTCACACTCATTTTGAAGAATCTCATCTTCTTAAAGCACCCTACAGTAGTATTCAGTATGGGAATCCAATGGATGAAATCTTGAAGCCCTAGTGAGTTGTCAATAACTCAAGTTATGTTGTTGTTTTGATCACGTTTTGTATGTGGTCCATAGTTTTGAGGTGTTGAGGTCAAAGTAAATTCTTGCAAACTCTTGACCATTGACTTAATATTTTGAACATTTGACATGGTGTTATGGATCTTATTACGTTTAGATTGAGGTTTTTGGCATAGTTATGGTACATTTCTGAACCATCAACCATGAATTGTTATTATCATCCAGTTGAAGGCACAAAACATTTAGGGGATTTTTGGTTCTCGATATGTATTGGAAGGAAAAGAATTTGGAATTTGAATTGTGTCAAGTGTTTAGAGCCGTTTACTTGTGAGATTATATGGTAAAAGTGTATTTTTAGTAAGTCTTAACAAAGAAAACTTTGGAATCGAATTCCATTAGTTTGATGATGGAATGTTGAAATCTATCGGTCCAACGATTGTCCAACTTAATTGATTTTACAAAATAAGTAGGTAATATTTTTTGTGAGGTGTGGAATTAGCTTGTGAGAATAATGATATTTAAGACGTGTATAATTTTAATGTTAAATATAAAATGTAATTTAAAGTAAAGGTTCTTATTTCTCCTTAGAAGGCGCAGGACATGATCCTGTCAAACTAGGGATGACAATGGATCGGGTTGGATCGTAAATGGGTTCACTTGTTTAATTAAATGTTTTGAAAATCTCTACAAAATCCAACATATTTAATTAAACGAGTTGAAAATTTCAAATCCAACCTAATATTATTAGTAATGGGTTAAAATCGGGTTGATATGTTTATTGTTTTTCCAACTTAACGTATTTACTAAAGATGTTAAACCCAGATTGATACATTTGATTTTTCATTAAAAAATCTCTTAAAAATCAAATAATCTATCAAATAAAATCATATATAATTTAAATGCTATAATCATTGTTCAAGTTTAAAAATTATACAATAATAACTTTATAGACCTATAACACACACAAATAAATGTGTACAATCATAAAACATTATAAATATTTAATTTCTAAATTCTACACAACTTAACTATTTTACCAAAATAAACAAAATGTAATGATCAACTAAATAATAATATAAATTAAAAAATATTTAAAATTTTTATATAGGTTAATGGGTTGTAAACGAGTTAGGAATTTCAATCCTAATCCAACCCATTTAATTAAACGGATTAGACAGGTTGACCCATTTAATTAAATGGGTTTAAAATCTCAACCCAACGTACTATTTATTGGCTTGGGTTCGAGATGGATTGATGGGTTTGGGTTGAAATTGCCACAATAGTAAAAAATCAAATTTAGTCATCAATTTTTCGTTTGACAATTGTGAAATCCTATACCATCTTCAAAATCATTTAAATGACGTTTTAGTGATTTTTGTAGTTGGATTTGCTCATTTCGATGGCATATAGGAGAATGGTGGCTCTCATTTATGCTTACATTACTCTAAGGTCTTGATGTACACTAATTTTAATTATTTTAAGGTACCAAAATATTGCTGAAACAGTAACTGCACTTTTCTGTCAAGAGCAACAAAAAAAACAATGTTATAGGTCCTCTTTTGCACCCCTAAAAGTTGCAATCAAAAGCAAATTCATATTTTCCAATTTTCCCATCCTCTCCATGGAAGGTACCCTTTCGGTGTGAAGAGATGATTTTTGGTGAGTTATATTAGTAGACTTCTTTTCATTTCTTAAAGTTTTTTACTTATTTATTTTGGTTTTCATGTTATATAATTAGGAGGTAATGGAATTTTATCTGAGGCAAGACGCTTCTTGATACATCATAAGTTCAACACCTAAATTTTGTGCATATTTATTTGAATTTTAGAAAGCATCAAGGTGCTTCTTTCATTTTAAGTTTCATATCATCTTATTGTGTATCGGATAAAAATTAAGTTTAATATCACCTTAATTTTCATGTTGTATACAATTATAAACGTCTAGTTAACTTCTATTTGGTATATGATAGAAGAAAAGTTATAAAACTTTATATTAATGAAATAAATCATACACATAAATTAAGAAAATCGCAATTAATACTATAATAAAAAAAATATGACATTTGCAGTTATTTTTATAAATAAAAACCAACATAATGGAAGCTGTTGAAGAAATTTAGAGAAATTGGTTGAAGTATAATAATAATAATAAATAAATACCGGATATCTCATGATGAAACAATCCTTCCTCGAGAGAAAATATTATTGTGTACATTTAATATCCTTTTATCATGATCTTAGAAAGATATGGCTGTCTACATATAATATCCAAACCTCAATCAGGTATATAAAAAACATCAAAATAGTTGATATATTGTTCACATCATATCCCTATCCCCATATCATATATAGATACGTTTTTCTAACACTATTATAATCCATTATATGCAACCTTTCATTATCAAAGTTTAAAGGTGGCAAAGCAGGTGGCCCAACCGAATTGGATAACTCATTTATACATAAACAATAAATCTTTTGTGACTTGTCATGCTCAACACGAGCCGAATAGGACCCGATCAGCAGACAACACCTATACAATTTCGTCCATACATTTTCTATATAAATTAGACGAATTCTTGTGCGTTGAACAGAAACACTTATATAGTTGAAATCTTTATAAATATATATTTTTTTAAATATAACAATAGCGTTATTTTTAAATTTGATATAATAATTTATATGTTAAATTGATGTAATAGATTGATTATTTTGAATTATATGATTATATATATATATATATATATATATATATATATATATATATATATATATATATATTATAACTATATAATCTCAACCGTTTGAATAATTTCTACATGTGAGTTACTCATAAATAAAATTAAATATAATATATGGTTTAATATTATTTATAGTTGTTTTTATTGTTAATTAATTTTTTTAATTTATTTGCTTAACAATTTAATTTCTATCATTATAATTATTTAAAAGATTAAACATTGTTTTTTAACAATATAATCATTTATATAGAATTATTTTTAACTATTGTTATTGTAAGTTCTTTTAAGCTACTTATTTGAAAATTTTTAACGATTATAAAATATCATTATGAAATATTTTAGTTAAATTGATATTAAAATATAGTTTTTGCATTTAGCACTACAATTTATCACTTTTAACTCTTCACAAAATATTCTTTGGGTTTTTTAAGTGAGAGAAAGGGTTGAAGGAACTCGACGAGTTGGCTAGGGTTTTACCCGAAATTTTGGACATTGTGTAAGCTCGACGAGTTGGTGAGTAAACTTGGCGAGTTTAGTTGAACTTTCCCGGTTCTCTAAGAATAGAAGGAACTCGACAAGTCGCATAAACGCACTCGACGAGTTGACTTAACATGGACTATTGACTTGCGTGTTGACTTCCATTGACTTTTACGGTTTGGTCAAGTTGAGGACTTTAGAGACCATGGAGGGATAAAATGGTCTTTCACCCTTACTGAGATCTAGTAGAGGAGTTAGCATAACATCTTTGGAGTTGTTAATAAAAATTGTTAATTAGAGATGATTGTGATATATGTAGGCCGAGTCTAGACCGACATTTGAGTGCGAGACATTCTTGCTTTACTTACGAGGTGAGTATTCTCACTATACTTACCTGAGTGGTAATTACTGTACGACCGGAGGGTCTTATCTATGTTATCGATTGGAGGGTCTTATATGTTTATACTGAGATATGTGATATTATGCATTTTGTCTTTGTGATTTATACTGTATATTATTTTGTGCATTTATTGAGATAGGACCAGAGGGTCCAAAACGAGTCATAAGACCGGAGGGTCTTCACTGAGACACATGACGAGAGGGTCCTTATCGAGATAGCCATCAAAGGCTAATTATTTGTGTGTGGTATTTTGAGGAAATCACTAAGCTTTGTGCTTACAGTATGGTGTGAAATGTGGTTTAGGTACATCTCAGGATTGCGGGAAGGCGCCGACATGATTGTAAACACAACCCTGACTCCACTCGTCAAGTCTTGCAAGAACTCGATGGGTTCCCCTTTAACCATACAATCAGGACCAACATCAACCGACTCGCCGAGTTGTATGAACAACTCGTCGAGTCCATCTTCAGAAACTAAGGAGATTGCCTTGGACTCGCTAAGTTCTTCCTTGAACTCGTCGAGTATGATGAACATCATGACCCTTATGGACTCAGACTGGCCGAGTCCCTTTCCAAACTTAACTCATACCCTTAACAGAAGGGTTTTGGGGCAAGAACTGGCCTGACTCGCCGAGTGTCACAACTGACTCGTCGAGTCTCTCTATGTCCAACACCATTCAGATGATTTTAGACAAACTCAAGGCATCCAAGACCCAGATCTAGCCAACTAGGGTCGGGATATCACACAAAGTTGCTACCTTTTCACCCTTGCATGGCCCTTTTTGCTCAAAAGGCCATAATAACCACTTAATTTTTACATGGGGAGGTTTGATGGCATAAAGCTCCCACCTTTATGCCTTTACTTCACTAAACACACCTAGATCTGAAAGGATCTAGCTTGGGGATGTCCAAATCCCACAAGGCATCATTCTTGGTCCATAAACTCCATAAAAAGGAACATAAGGAGATCAAATAAGCTAGGAGTCAAGGTGAGAACTGATGGGTTTTGGTCATAAGAACATCCCATGTGCTCATATAAACCCTAATGCTTGGATCTAGGTTTATCTATTGTACATGCAATTCATCCAAGACTATAAACCCTAATTCTAGCATATGATAATTGATATTAACATAATAATGGGTTTAAGATATTACCTTGATTGTTATGTAGCAATAACAATCCCAAATCCTTCTTGTAATGACTTTAGAAAGCTTATAGTCACAAATGTCACTCCTCTAATGGTTCACAAACACCAAGAGCAAGAGGATGAAGAGGGGAAGAAAAGGAGGCTGCCCAAAACGTGTGGAAACCCTAACTAATTAGTTCACCATGTTTTTGGATCATAAGGGTTCTTTTTATAGTGAGGCTATTAGGGTTATCTAACAAGGAAACCCTAATTTGGATGCTTAAGCCCTAAGCAACCCATGAACCCCTTTTTAATAAGCCTTGGACGATTTCTAATGGGTCTTCCCATAGAATTCGTCCAACCTTATAATATAAGGTAATCCATAGCCCAATTGCAATTATCTTATAATTACAATTCCAGTCCCTTAAGTTTAATTAATCTCTTTTAGTCACAAACTTAATTACCAATTAATTTTTGACTAATATTAATTAAACAATATGATTTCTCCTTTAATATATTATTCTCATAATATATTAATAAATCATATTTAATCCTTTCTCTCCATAATTCATCCTATCAAGTTGCTTTGGTGAAGGCAACCCAAAAGGACCATGCACCATCGGGTCAAGTACATACCAAAATAGTTATGGACTTAGACACCAATCCAACAGTCTCCCACTTGGATAAGTCTAATAACTATTCCGCGTATGACTTCAGATCATGATTTGCAATCGTAGCTTTCTAAAGCCGCTGTCAACTCTGATCTTATCAGATACGCATGTCCTTTAGATAAGGGATCATATATTCCTCCATTCTAGATATCGTATAGACTAAGACATGTATCTAAATCATTCTCTCTGTCTATGTGTTGTTTCCCGAACTCAGATTTATGACGACTGACAACAGACTACAATTGAACACATCAATTTAGTCCTGGCTTGGCCAAGCGCTTAGGTGCCATCACTAAATCATCGAGTGGCCCACAGATATAGCTTTTATCCTACTTTGGATAAAAGGAACGGATAAACTTTGACTTAATGCTCGCTTGCACTTACTCACCAAATCACACACAACAATATGTTTTATAACATTGAGTTACTGGTGCGTTTACATACTATCAATGTGCAACCGACTCGCAAGATACAACTCACACATCTCGGTTTCAAGAATATAAGATGTTATCGTCTCACCAATCACTCGTGATAAAATCCATGAAGTGATCCAAGTGAGCGTGGGTTTAATCCAATGCTCAAATCATATTCATAAGCACTCATGAACGTTGCAGCAAACATTTGCTTATGTCTAATACTCCTTAGACAATCCACACACCAATTCACGATAGTCTTCATTAATATCTACTTCCAACATATGAACGATTGTGGCCCGTTTGAATAATTTGACTGTTCTTAACCAATTAAATTATTCAGGAAGTCAAAACATGCAAAGTGAAACACAAGGATAATATTAATCCCACATGGCCTCAAACCTTTAAGTATAAATAAAACACCTTTTATTTATCACCATATCGATTACTCATTATTTGTCGTTTCGGGTAATCAACTTCTTACTTGAATTATTACACTTGTCCCATGCTCTTAGCATGTACACAATGTTTTTTAATGGTTCTTACTTTGTGAAATAGATCAAATGAACAGATTTCCAATCATACTCATTTCACAACTCCTAATCCTTTCTACAAGTGAAAGAATATCAAATTCTTGTCTCTTATAGAATATACTAGATTCTAACATTTTATATAATGATCATTTCGTAATGTCATAGCACAAAAGTCACAATGACTATTGCCAACGAAATTACAAAGCTCTCTATCGGAAATTGTTACAAGACAATTCCATAGATATGATGTCTCTCACTCAAAGTACCTTTCTTTGAACATCCTTTTGCATAAATGTTTCTAATCTAGACATGGATTCTCAATATCCAACTCCCAATATGGAAACCTTTCCATACTTACCATATCACAACTCATTCTTAATAAAATCTTATCTACTCATAATAATGTCGATATGCTCCGTCCAATATCATACTTCCAACTTCTCACAAGCGACCAATCCTTGGCGAACTTTGGATTGTCCTTTGATAGTTGTTTAATTATCTTAGTTTAATTATCTTAGTCAAAACCGATTCTTGTCCTTTTCCCTCTAAAAGCGCTAGACATTTGGAAAATTTTAGAATGGTCAAATATTATAGCATTTGCAATTGATCCTATACCCGAAGCGTATGGGACACGATGCATAATGTCTTACATAAATATATGAGACTTTATCAATCTTCTGCCATAATGTTTTATGTGTCTCGTTCTTACAATTCGAAATATGAAGAGGAATGTCATAATCATAATCAAAATTTAAGAACACACTATGTATCTTTGACTAAAGATATTAACATTCCACAACCTAAGCCTTTAGATTTGAAATGAAGCATAATATTCTCTCCCTTAATTATAGCAAAACAACTATTCAACCCTTACAACTTTGCAAAGTATGACTCTTGTTTTCTATAATTAATATTGCTAACTTGCAACACTTGCCATAATAATCGTAAAATCATAACATTTATGCTCCCACTATCATGATGATTATTATAAACATAACACTTATGCTCCCACTAGCATTGACATGTATTTAGAAAACAGCTTAACTTACAGAAAAACAATACCTATTGAATTTCTTAAGTTCATATTTCTAATACCATATGCTTTTATAATCCTTTATCTAAGCTTATACACCTTTGCCTTAGATAGCTCATATGTGTCTCTAAACAATTTAGACTAATTGCCAAATCTCACAATTCGAATCATGGAAAGGGATACCGTAACCATAATCGAATTCGAGAATCCAATTTTCACAATCACTATCTTCTTAAAATCTTCCTTAGTGAAAGCATTTCCTCACATTCATTTTCATGAAGGAGGGAATCTTATGACACTTAGATTTAATGGTGTATGTGTATGTTCCTATCCATGTGAATTTGTCAAAACCAAAGTTTGCGACAAATCCAAACTCATATGGACCGAACATGTCTTCCAAGTAGTTAAGCAGCTCACCCTTATGGTAACACGGCTGCCCACCATGTCTTCCAAGTAGTTAAGCAGCTCACCCTTTCCTATCAATGTACTTTTCATTGATTAAGGTCCTTGCCTTTTATGCATTCAAATGAGAACTCATAGAACTCACATGCATAATTAAATCGATTGGAACGGCGCAGAAACAAGATAATGTCAACACGATAGGTTGTAAACCTCAAGTCGTGTGCTAGTGATGTTCGATAAGGTTTATTTTGATTTTTTCTGGAAACCTTTCAAGACCATTAAGACTCCCACTGACTCCTTGACATATAAGATTCTCTTGTCAATAAAACATTTCTTGACAAATATTCAAGAGTTAGTGTAGTTTTTATCAAGACAAAACACTTCACAAAATTGGTCCTAGTTGATCTTTGTCTTATCCAAGACATCACAACTTTCCAATTTCAAATGTGCAAGAATAAGAAAACTTTTTCCATATTCTACATTTGATGAGTGTTATAAACCTTCTTAAGACTTGTCACTCAATGTCACAATCTTAACTTTAAGACTTATTTTGGAACGAAGTATGATTGACTTCTTGATTTAACCAATTCTTCAATTCTCGATTCCTCTTCTCAGACATACAATTGTACTAAGACTTACTTAGATGATCAATTGAGATATGGTTCTTAATCATTTAGACTTATCATAAAACATAAAAGGTACTCTCCCCTCTTCTTAGAATAGAGAAACTTTTATCTTTCTGCCTACTTGATTCTTCTTATTCGTTCTACTATTGATTTAAACTCTTTCAATCAATTCAGAATTACACTTAATCTTATAAGTATAACTATATTTACTAAACCTTTAGTAATTCATGACGAATATCTTTGTTACTCTTGTGGTGGACTTGATCAACACACAACTTTGTGTACTCGATCCCCTAATCCTTCACTTGACACTTTGTCAACGAATTAGTCTAATTTCCAAATATGAAATTTCTCATTCATCATGCAACCAAGTTGCGTAATTCCAAATTTCTATCGAACTGAAACTTGGGCGATGAGAAACTCTCCCTATTTGGTAAATTCTCGACATTTCCACAAACAACATAATTAAGAATCATATCCATTTGTTGTAGAAATATGCAAACACCAATTTTTCATAACGATTTCATTGCAAGGAAATAAATAAATAAATAAATGAGTCAAACCAAAATTTATTTTATTCATAAAAACAGCAAAAAGCATTTGTACTTACAATGCAAAATCAACTGAAAAATTATGTAATCAAATATTTCTAACTACTCTATTATAACTTTCTCAACTCAAAATCTAATCTTTGACTCCATGCGATCAAGATCTATTTCTTCGTGATTAGATTCATCTTGCTCTTTCATCAAGCTTCCTCTCCTTTCATTGATCCTGCAAAACATTCAAATGCAATCTTATCACATCATGTATTAAGAATCAACGAATAGGAACTTAATGGAGTTAGATAGTGGATTTTACCTGAAGCACAGTCATACTCTTTAATTGTCCCATCTTCTGGACTCTTCAGGCTCTTAGGGCAGACTTGTATCCAACGCCCTTTCTCTTTGCAACAAACGCAGGTCGGTTCTCCTAGAACGTCCTCGGAAGCATGGTTGGTTGACTTTCCCAAAAAATATGCTCCATTTCTTTACCAAACCATTTCTGATTCAGTAGCAATGAGCATGTAAGTTAGGTCAATGAGGTTTGCGTCATGATCCATCATATAATACTTTCTTTTGAACTCATTATATGATTCAGTGAGCGACTGTAGAACCCAACCTATAGCCAACTCATCAGGGAATGATGCACCCAACATTTTCAACCTATCAATGTGTGATTTCATTCCTAGAATGTGGGCACACACGGGTTTACCATCTTCATGTTTCATTTCCAATAGGGCTTTAGTGACATTGAACCTTTCAATTCTTCAATCTTGTGGGTTAGGGAGAACAATGGGAGGAGGAGGAGGAAGTGAAGCATGATCTCTTGTTCCTCGATCGAATCGTGGAATATCATCTTCATGTGGAAAGCTTGTTCCACAGGATTTGGGAGGACCATAGTTGTCGTACTTTGACATCTACAAAACGGGAGAAAAAAATAAATTCAAGTTAGTTGATAGATTGAGTCCTTAATAAATCACCCAAATGAGATATTAAGGCTAGGACCCAACACAATACGCTACAACCTAGAAAAGGGATGCCATAATCTAGTTGCAGAATATTTGAAGGTAAGTGAATGACGATTCACTAATTTTTACCATGAAAAACGAAAAAGAAATTTAAGTTTTAAATCTATGAAAACTACTAGATCCTTTAAGATTCATCGAACTTTTCAATGACATGTTTAAATCTCGATATTCCCCTCTAGTTTGTGACAAGGATGCCGAGGATCACAAAGCGGGTGTGAATAACCATGCAAATCTACATGGTGCTCTCACATTTTACCGTCACCTATTCGATGTGCCGGTAAACCACACACGCTCCACCGAACTATGACAAACATTGAGTCACCCTTTGTTACCTTTGCTTAGAACCATTTAGTGTGCCGGTAAACTACATACGCTCCACTAACGTCTTCGCAAGGGCACAAAGTGTAATTTCATGGAATTGCATCAATTCACTTTTACCTAAAGTAACTAAGATTGAGAATTTGTAAAAAACATTTAGTTACTTTTGTACTTAATTATACTTATAATGGAAGGTTTTGTCCTATCCTACCCGTTCGGCTAACGATCCTCCACTAGTCAAGAGTGCGGTGGGTAAGAGTGGAAACCCATTTAATCGCCATTTTATAGGCAATTTCCTTAAACACCCCTTATAGACCAGCTTCGTGAATGAGGCCTACTAACGGTAAGACTGACTTTTACTCATACATATATAATATTAGACTTTCAATGTTATATATAGTATAGGGTGTATTTTACACTTTTAAAATACTATGTGGTCAAATTTAACAATTATACTTTTAATTCAATTAAAATTGTAAACCAAAACTTTATGGATTTATTAAATCTCCTTTAATTATACACCTTAATTAATTAATAAAACCATAAGGGCGTGATTTGAACTTTTCAAAACAATACTAGGGTTTTAGAATTTAACATTTCTAAATTAAACTTTTTATCAACTTTTAAATTCCAAAAACTTGAGGGTAAGTTTTGAAACATTTCAAAACATTTGGGTTTTAACTATTTAAATTTCAAAACCAAAACTTTTAAGTTCTAATTTAAATTATAAAACTTACATGGGCATAATTGAAACTTTTTCATAACACAATGATCAAATAACAAATAATGTAAATTAAACAATTAATTTCATCATTATCTATATTTGACCTAATCTCATAAGATAATTACCAAACAAATTAAATAATCCATATATATCATATAAGGAAAGTATTATTCAAAAGATTTGAAATTATCTTTTGTTTTATGAAGGATAATCACCCAAATATAATAAAAATCGGATTTTATCATAAAAATACGTTTTTGGTATTTATCCTTCAGCAAAACAGCAAGAAATCCCGATATTCCCTCTGTCTGACGCTCCGACTCGCCGAGTGTTAGGTGCATTTCATGTACCCATTTTGTAGCTTTATTTCATAAAAGTACATTGCATATAGGCTTAAACTCATGCATTTTGCATGTTTTTCGGGATTTTTCATGAGGCAATTTCATTCAAATACTTTTGTGATATTTTAGGGACTTTTGGAGGAAGGATATTGTTGGAGGAGGTAAATAAAAGTTGTGGACAAAATTTCAGGACTTGCGGAGCACCGAGGAGCAAGATATCAAAGAAATGAGAATTTTGGCTTTACAGACGTTTACACGGCCGTGTAAATGGAAGCCTTGCGTTTACGCAGGCCGTGTAAACGTAGATTTCTGCGCAGTATATTTTTGCGTTTACGCGGGCCGTGTAAATGACATTGTTAATTTACGCGGGCCGTGTAAACGTAAATGCGGGTTTTAAAGCAGTTTTTCACCATTTTTAAAGGGGGGAGCCGACTTTTTACTTAGGGGGTCGACTTTTGGAGTAGAGAAGGCGAATTTCTTGAGGATTTTGAAGTTGATTAACAATTGGGAACATTTGATTTCATTTTGTAAGAACTTTAATTTCATTTTCCAGATTTGTGATCTTGTTCTAGCCATGATTGGCTAGAACCCTAAATTCTCCAACTTTATGTCTTGACATTTGGATGTGATTTCAATCATATGACTTGATGTTTGCTTTCAATTTTCTATCTAGTGAATTTGATTTTGTCTCAATTGAATGTTTGATTCTAATTGTGATTCTTATTGGCCATTTGGATTAGGGTTAGATCATTCAAGTTATCTAATTGCAAAATCCGTAATTGTTTTGTAAATTGGACTAGGTAACAAGCACTAATCTGATTTCTATTGAATGAAATTAGTGTAAATCTATTCACACATTCTTATGCTCCCGAGCTTATGAGGAGTATTGATTATTCTTGGGAACATTCACATAAAGTTTAATGCAATCTTTCAACCTAATTCTAATAGCTTGTTTAGATTAGATTGGTAAGGTTAGGATTAATCAAAGAGCTTTTTTTGGTTAATTATTGTGGTGAATGGGAAGTGTTAGAGCTTGTTAACACTTTCAAGTACCAACTTAGATAGAATTAAACAAATATCTTGTCATCCATGGAATCACATTGCTAATATGTCTTGCATAGAGTTGGAGTTCTCACAAATCCTAAATTTGTTTCATTTAATTGATCATTTACTTATTGCTTTATTCTTTTGTTTAAATCATTGCATACCAACCCCCCATTTATGTGACCATTATTGTACCTTCCGCAAAAAGGTATAAACATTTGTTCCGTGTCTCTGTGGATCGATCCTACTTACCTTGTAATACATTTCTAGTACAAAGTAGTAGTGTTTAAGGAGTTATTTTACCCCTTAATTTGTTGGGTTTGACACGCTTAACACCGAGTCACACATTGGAACTCGTCGAGTAGGTCAGACTCGCCGAGTCCATGTAGTGACTCACCGAGTCAGTTCTAACAGAAGGCCAAAATTCGTTTTTGCAACTTGAACAAACATACAAGGCATCAATACAATAGAAACCAATCAAGGCTCTGATACCACTGATGGGTTTTGGTCATAAGAACATTCTATGTGCTCATACAAACCCTAGTGCTTGGATCTAGGTTTCTCTATTGTACATGCAATTCATCCAAGACTATAAACCCTAATTCTAGCATATGATAATCGATATTAACATAATAATGGGTTTAAGATATTACCTTGATTGTTATGTAGCAATAACAATCCCAAATCCTTCTTGTAATGACTTTAGAAAGCTTAGAGTCACAAATGTCACTCCTCTAATGGTTCACAAACACCAAGAGCAAGAGCATGAAGAGGAGAAGAGAAGGAGGCTGCCCAAAACGTGTGGAAACCCTAACCAATTACTTCACGTTTTTGGATCATAAGGGTTCTTTTTATAGTGAGGCTATTAGGGTTATCTAACAAGGAAACCCTAATTTGGATGCTTAAGCCCTAAGCAACCCATGAACCCCTTTTTAATAAGCCTTGGACGATTTCTAATGGGTCTTCCCATAGAATTCGTCCAACCTTATAATATAAGGTAATCCATAGCCCAATTGCAATTATCTTATAATTATAATTCCAGTCCCTTAAGTTTAATTAATCTCTTTTAGTCACAAACTTAATTTCCAATTAATTCTTGACTAATATTAATTAAACAATATGATTTCTCCTTTAATATATTATTCTCATAATATATTAATAAATCATATTTAATCCTTTCTCTCCATAATTCATCCTATCAAGTTGCTTTGGTGAAGGCAACCCAAAAGGACCATGCACCATCGGGTCAAGTACATACCAAAATAGTTATGGACTTAGACACTAATCCAACAAGAACTTGATTACAAAAATGAGCAACAAATGGAGTGAATCTCCTGGATCTACTCCTTCTCCTTGAGCCTTAAAACTCCTTCTTCTTCTTCTTCTAGACTTCAAGAACACTCTAAATCCTTCAATAATGGCTCACACACTCAAAGAGAGCACTAGGGTTTCGTAGGACAAGCTCTAGACAATGGAAGCTACAAATGAGGATGGTAGAATGAGAATAAGTTGCTTAAATAGGGCACCCAATCCCGATTTTGGGTTTTCCCAAAATTTGAGCAACTCACTGAGTCAGTCCTCTGACTCGTCGAGTAGGACACTAGACCTGCGATCAAATCGCACCCCAACTTGTCGAGTCACCCATCTCCTCGATGAGTCACCCCCTTCATTTGAGATTCCTTCCCTTTCTAAGCCTTCTGAAATTCGGGTGTTACACAAATTTTCTTAATCCAGACTCTGTGGTTGGACGATATCGAATCCAAGAGTCATCAGAAGCGTATCCATCAATTACTTGGCATGTCGAGGTGTTCATCGGGTTCATGGATCCCTGCACGTTTGTGCTCACCATGCCTAAACCGTTTGACTGTAATGTAGGTAGTACATGATTTCCAAAGCTTCCTCGGTCTTCTTGACCTAAATTCAAGTGTGACCTCTACTTTATTCTATCAAGGGCTGAGAAATAAGCACTCTGTTGTGCAACATGTGTATCGAGTGTTTGTGTTACACGAACAAAAATGGAGTGCAACTCCTCAGGTTCAAAAAAGTGCAATCGTGAGGCCCTGGAGACCTTAGGGCGAGAAGTAACAATTGGGTCCACTTGGGATCCAGTAGGGGTCTGTCTCAAACATGAGATGAAATAAATACACTTGTTGTATCTGAGTGGTGAGTTGGGGATCTAACAGGTGAGTTTGCGGTGACTCAAATGGTTGTGAAAGTCTTTTGAGAGACTCATGCATGTGCCATGGTACGCATTTGGCTAGGACTTGGGATAATCTTTAGTTTCTTTCTTCAAAAAATGTATTGAGATTCTAAATGCTCTTCTTAATGTTCATCAGGGACGTTAAAGGGAATGTCACTAGCTGGAGAAGAAGATGGGACAGTGGGAGTAGGCTATGCGGTCTTTGCCTTTCATTTCTTGGAAGAACCATCTCCCTTAATAACTACATTTACAGGAGTTTTCTGGGCAATGGATTTGTCTCTTTTGGGTTTTGGAGGTTGGTCAGGTGTTGCTGTAGATTAACTAAATTTTGAAGGTTTTGATGATGGATCCTGGACTATGGTGAGCTGACTGGGCCTTGGAGGGGAAGAGTGTGCTATGCAGCAATATTATCACACCCCCAAACCGGAACGGTGGAAACGTTTGGGGGTGGATGACTTCATGTACAGTATCATAACAATGTAAAGTAGTAAACAAGCAACAACATCATCCATTGCATTAATAGTATAGTTTAATACATATGTGTTCTTTCATAGTAATATAACATAAACAGGATAATCAAAATAAAAGACGAGTCTTGACATAAGCTTCGTCTTCTCAAAACCTGGCATCGGTATCTGTCTACTATCGATCTGAGAATACAAGTTATTTTGAAAGCGTGGGTTAGCATTTAAGTTGGTGAGTTCATAGGTATTTAATGTCATTGTTTGTATAAGTATGAAGAAAACATTTGAAATTGTTCAATGTAATTTGCTGTATAAAACTGAATAGAATGGTTTGGATATATTTGAAAGTTCCAAGAAAATCCCATATCTTCTACTAGTATAAAAGTAGCTTTCTACCAAGACCCGACTGATTTGAATGATTACTTCTAAAAATCCGATGTTTTTCCGTAAGTGGGTGGCAGTTTAAAATTTCCAAAACTATAACACAATGATGTTTTTCATTCCTAAATAGTAGATTTATGTATGTATAAAATTACTAAAGCATTTAATGACCCCGTAAATCAACGTGTTTTTTTTGATACTCCATGTGAGTTTTATAACCATACTAATGACTCAGGATGCCTGTCACAACATTCTACAGGCGTTGGAATGTTATGACATTTGTCACCCCAGACCTGCCGATCTAGCTGTAGCTAACAGCTTAGGTGCGGGATTGTCAATCTCGTATAGATCTATACACAAGTATCACGCTCTCCCTACAAGAGATCATGGTATATAATACAGGACTTTAACTGCATACTTGAAAGTACATGAAGCTGAACATCTCACAAAACTTAGTATCAAATAGATTTACGTATGAAAAGTCTATTTGTTCTTGTATATTAAAGTATTTCCTTGATGTAGTACTTATAGCATGTAAAATTTCATGATTACCTTGTAAACTATACCTATTATAGTTTTTCCAAAAGTGTGTTTTGTTTGAATAGTAAACCCTAGTGTAGTGTCGGATTTGTATGTATAGTATAACATTTGTAATAACATTATCGAACATTTATACTCAAAATATAAATAAATTGTTTGATATTTATATAAAACATGTTTTATTCCCAAAAAGGGAAAGACATTATCGTGACATGTTTTGCATTATGTTATAGTATTCTTTGTTATAGTATTTGTATATGATAGTATTTCTCCAAAACTATATCTATAATAGCTTACTAGTAATTTGTGTAATTTGAATGAAAGTATACCTTTTGCTACCCAAAGGTATTGAACTGATTGAATAGTACTTTTATATCTACATATGTACACATAATACGTAAGTTTAAAAGGAAGTTTTGTAAAACATTTAAAGAGTTTAATAATAAATATTGATGACTTGATGTCAATGTATGAAATGATTTAAAAAATAGTTTGTTTGATAAGAAAGTGTAAAGTAAAAGAGACCTTTGCTCAAAACGCAGTTATAAAGTATATGAAATCATTTGCTTGAAACACAGTTATAAATCACATATGATTGATTATATAACAAAGAGTATAACAAAAGATTTATGTATTTCACACGAGGATAACCGTGTGTTTAGAGTTTCCTTGTTGGGATGATCTGTGACTCTTTTGCGTGTGAACTGGCTATTTATTGGATACGCTAAGTCACATGCCGCGTGGTTTAAAGGATTCTAGGCTGAGCGGTTGTGTCTTGCTGCGCAGCTCTCATATGATTCTAACCGTTGTGGAAGTGAATCTTTTAACCTAGGGTTTTTAAATTTTGGGATATGTGATTGCATTCATGCGATAGTCATATGGCACCAATGGAGGGTAATGTGGCAAGCATGGTATGGATGAGTCGGATGGGATCAGCCAACCAATCATGTTATTGGATGAGGTAGCAGTGGTTCCCTGGTTTGGGCACGGTTCATATAAGGTCGGCATGAGTAAGGATTATCCATTCTTGAGAGAGTGAGGGCAGGGCGAAGATGCGCGCGAGATGTTGGGAGTCTAAGATCGAGGATTTCATAAGAGGATCTTTCAGATCTTATTGCATTTTAGTGTCACTCGACTCCTCCGCATGAATGATGCATGCTTTGTGCTTTGTGGAACTCATGAGTGATGTGAGTTAGTCATTAAGTGAATATGTCAAGTCACATGTGAAAAAGGTTGGATAATCTCAGAGTGATAGATTTGACCATGCTTCACAACTCTTTTCCGAGTCCAACCGTTGTAGGGATGAGTCTTTTACTTAAAGGGTTATTTGAGCTTTGCCGCATGTGATTGTATTCATGTAATGGCTAATTGATATCATGAGGAGATCTTCAGCAGCTGACGGAAGAGGGGATGTGGGTGAGTCCTAGGATATCCTAGGGAGTCTTTAGTGCGGTTGTTTCGTCAAGGAGCAGGTTTCAGAAGTATTTGTGACTAGGACTTAGAGGACCTACAATAATTCTTGAGAAAGTATGGATAGGTGTGGGAGGTAGTATTGGGCCCGTACTACTAAAAGCACAAGATCCATACTCGAATCAAGTAAGATCTCGGGGATTTTAAGGGTTGGTCAGGGAAGGTAGCGTGGTTGGATACCATGGTTCGCAGCAGTGGATCTATTCCTGTCGGTCTTTTGGTTGTGGCTATTTAGACATGAGGATGGTCCTTGTATTTGGTGTGAGTCATCGATTTTGGTGGTTTGGTGCAGACCTAGTGAGTTTTGGTTTGCGACTTCGGGGGTTTTACTCAAGGTCGGGATGCGAGTCGTAGGACTCAGGAATGGAACGATGATTATGACCGACTGAGTTTTTTGCAGTTGGAAGTAGAATGGATAATTGATGGATTAGAACGTCATTTTCTGGGGAAAGGGTGTGCCTTTTAGTTTTTCGAGTACGATGGAGTGAATAGGCTTGTTACCCTAGGGTCAGTTTGTATTTCCAGCTCGGGTGAATTAGTTGTAGGGCTGGAAGTAGTAAATCAGCATTGGTGAGCGCAGGTGGATCATTGTGGCATGAGTATCTTGCGAGGCAAGTTAAGTACCATATTCTCGGGTAGGCTAGATACCAGATTGTCATTGGGATTGTATTGTGTTGGAATTTTCCTGTATTGGGTAAGTTATATCACGGGTTGACTTTCTTCTATTTTGGGTTATTGAGGGTCGTTACATTCCATTCTACATGTCGGAAGTTTTCAGCCAAAATTTAGGTTTCCCTTGGATTTCAATTGATCCGGATTGGGAGGATCCCTTCGTACGTGTCATTCATTTTGAGGCCAGGAATGATCATACCTGGTTGAGCCAGTTTGAGTCATGGATTAGTTTCGAGCCAATAGATGGTAGTTAGGACCCTAAGTGTGGGAGAATTGGGAATTCACAGGTTGAGTGTCAGGCATTGAAGGATTCCTATCCATGTACAAGATAGTTCTCTGTGTAACTATGTAACGCTATGTTTAAATGTGAATTGGACTTCAATGATATATTAGCTTATACATCCAAAACATGAATTTAGTTGAAACTTCCTCTTAAAAGCTCTATAACTAATCCAATAAGCCATAATCACTCAACTTTGGGCCTTAACCCAAACTCTATCGGTCCAAACCTTTTAATGGACCAAAGTTCTCTTATTGGGCCCTCTTAGGCCAAAAGCCTTAGTTAGCCAAGTTATGGGCAGAGAACCCTTATTTAGGACATAGTTGGGCCGAAAACTCTTCATCAACATAACATTGGGCCATAAACCTCCTAATGGGCCTTGTTGGGCCATGAGGAATTATTTTAAGATTTAATTGGTCCAATACCCTTCGTGGATCATTTATTGGGCCGAGAACCATTTATTTTGGGCTTTTAAAACCAAAAACCCTATTGGGCCTAAGGGTTCTCGGTTACACTTCAAATTCGAGCCCAACATTCCATTCTTCTTCTCCACCCTAAATCTGATCGGCCCACTTATTATAAAAAAAAAAGAGGGTGTGAGAGAAAGGGGTGGACTTTTGAGTGCCACCTCATATTTACACATAATATATTTAGGTTATAAACTAACATGTATCTAGGGAAAAAGGTTTTCACCATCAAATATCAAGGCACAAGCCTTTTCTCTGTCCCCTTTCCTTATCTCGGCTAAGCACACACCACCATCATTCTCACTCACTCTCATTTTTTTCAACTTTCATTCTATCATATTTCTCTCTCAAGAACTCATGAAAACTCTCCAATTTTTCTTACTCAAAATCTTGGGTTGTGTGGTTTCCTCAAGAAGTCATTATCAAGTATTGCACACTTGGTAAGCTCTTGTTTAACTATATGGTTTAAATCCAAGTTTACATTAAAAATCTCTCCTAATTTCATACTCTTTTCGTGTTTATGTGTAACAGCTTGAAATCCTGGTACCTTTATTTGGCCCTTCATTTTTATTTTTATTGTCATTTAAGGGCTTTTGTGTTGGGCAAGTACGCTGGGCATACAAGGAGTACGTTGCGCGTACTCGCGCGCTTCATTTAAACGCATTCTCCCTTGGGTACGCTAGGCGTAACTGGTCCAGACCCAAAAACCCTAATTTTTGTAGTTGGCTATAAAAGGAATGTGATGGCTTGGTTCCTCAACCACCATCCCTCAGAAAGAAACCCTAAGAGAGTGTTCCTTCGTTCCTAGGTTATTTGTGAGTGTTCTAAGCTTGGTGGTGTCATTTCAAGGTAGCAAAGGAGAAGTGGATTCCATTGTGGAGGCTAGAAGTTGGTGTTCAAGTGTAGATCGGTGTTTAGCAAAGGTTGGAGCTTCATTCTAAGGTAAAAAGTTCGGATCTTGACTTGTAGTTCTTGTAGTATGCTTTATGGACCATTTTCTAGGGTTTTGGTGCCAAAGGTGGAGACTTTATGAGCAAGTAGTCTCCATTAGCTTAGATCCACCATATTTCTGGTCCATTTGAGTTGTAGATTCATAAAAATGTAATCTTGGACGTGAATGATTAGCCATGCAAGAGATCTAGATCTTTTGAGTTGAAATGGAAAGGTGTTAAGGAGTGTAGGAGACTTTACAGCCATGCCAAGGATTAAAGGTTTCGACTTTATGGGTAAGGAGGCTTAAAGGAAACCGGATCTAGAAGTTGAAGAAGTGACTTAACCGATTAAGACCAGAAATAAAGGGTGGCTAGATCTGACTATTACTCTAGGCGTAACTCCCAGTACATGCAGCGTACTGGGTGGAGACCCCGACTTTTGGGCAGGCGATGTACGCCCTGCGTACATCAGTCTGTACACCCCGCGTACTGAAGATGTTGACTTTTGTTGACTTTTAGGGTTTTGGTCAACATGTGGACTTTGAGTCAAGGAAGGGTAAAATTGTACCCCTCTGAGGAATGATAATAAGGGGTAAAGTCTAGTTGTGGAAGTCTATATTAATCAAAATGATATTCGTTATGATTAGGCGAGGTTGAGTCTTCGTTTGGGATTCGGAGATAGCAAGCACGTGAGATTCTAGACTTTCCACGAGGTGAGTTTTCTCACTATACTGTACCCGAAAGGGTTTTATTGTGTGACCGGAAGGTCGAATATGTTATGAGTGTATGCATTGTATATGATAAGTTAATCGTTTTTATGTGCTATGTATGCTATGCTTGATATGGGCCGGAAGGCATATATGTTATGGGCCGGAAGGCGTTGTGAGGTGGACCGTAAGGTTGACGAAGATAGGACCGGAAGGTTTGCCGAGTCGGGACGGAAGTCCCCTGAGACACATGGACCGGAAGGTCAGGGCCTGGAAAGGCGTATGTGCGTAAGTAGTATTTTGGGGAACTCACTAAGCATTTATGCTTACAGTTGTTGTGTTATGTGTTTCAGGTACTAGCGAGGACCGTGGGAAGGCGCCAGCGTGATTTGTACACACTGACGAAGGAACTGTTTTATGATCATGGGATGTATTTTGTTACAATGACATTTGTTACACATGTGATTTCAGAATATTAAATGATAGTTTATGTTGTTTGAAAAATGAAAAATTGTTTTGAAAATTCACATTGTTACATTATGCTCCTAAAACCCTCTTGGTTTCGATAATCTTCCCAAAGGAACACTCTAGGCCGAAAACTCACCCTATTTTTCCTCTCAAAACCGATCAAGCCCAAGCCAAGGCTCATACCCCTTGTTTTCATGATTTTCTATCTTTAGGGGGACAATACAAATTTAGTTTTGTATAAAATCTTTGTATGTATGCTTTCATGTGTATTTTTACATGATATGGTGTGTGAAATTTTGTGAAATCATGACAAACACCCATGAACTCGAGATTTCATCCAAGTTTTGAAGTTATTAGGAAACAAGTTACCTTATGTAACTTCTTAAGATGGTTGGTTGTGTTTAATATGTCTATAAATTACCATGAAACTAAAGAAAATATAAAATGGTCATTTTTTTATAAAAATGGGCCTTTTATGTTATTTTCGGTATTTTTGGGCTAAAATTGTCATTTTTGATAAAAATGGCCATTTTATGTCAATTTCGGTATTTTTAGGGCTAAAATGGTCATTTTTTGTAAAAATGGGATTTTTACGACATTTTCATTTACATGGGCCGAAAATGAACCATTTAACAAAATTGGGCCAAATATGACATTTTTATATGAAATGTGCCGAAAATGGATTATTTAGTAAAAATAGGCCACTTATAACAATTTGGACAAAAATTGGGCCTTATGTGGCAATTCTATTCTTTGTGGGCCTTATATGATACATTTTATGTTAATTGGGCCATTAGTGACAATTCAAATAAACTCGAATCTTTCATGATACTTTGAGTAACAATGAACTATTTTTGATAATAACAGTGAAAATGAAATATTTTGACATTTTCGATAAAAACAATTATATTTTTATCACCTATGGTTCGTAGCCAAAAATATACACTCACAACATTATTTATAACGTTAAATAATAAGACACACTATTCGTGTAAATTCCGTTAAGGCTCTTGTGAGACGTACCTTCACCATACCTATCTTAGTATACACCGTAAGCCCTGTAATTATAATCAGGGCTTCCTAGAGGGAGAACGAGAATTTGTGTATAGATCTATACGGTGTTGACACCCTCCACCTGAGCTACTCGCTACAGCTAGACATGCGAGTCTAGGATGACAAATGTCTTCTCAGAAACCGACACCTGAAGAACGTCAAGACAGGCACTTCGTCATATTTGTATGATTATTACGACTCACATAGAGAATAACAAAACTATTATAAGATTTACATTGAATATATATACCACTCAGTTTGCAAAGTATAAACATTGTTTTGATTATTTTGTACTATCCACCTCACTTCGGTCTTAGGGTTTAAGACCACAATTTCTCATGACATAGAAAATACAAGATTTTGTGGGAATCACTCTCTTTACATTTTTCAAACAAGATACAACAAGGATACAGATGCTATAATACAAGATTTGAAATAAAACTCACAAACTATTTTACAGAAAATATTGGACTTTCTGGTGTTCACGAACTAATGCAAAGTTTTCTTATAAACATGCATATGAACTCACCAACATTTTATATGTGGACGCTTTTCAAAATAACTTGTATTCTCAGGAACTCACTAAACAGGTTGGTAGCTAAGGAACTTAGACATTTGTTATATTTTTGTTTTCACCATACACTTGATATTTTTGGGATGTAATTTTATGTACAAACACAATGATGCAAACCATGTATGTTGTTATCTTTTATATATATATATACTAGGTGTAAGACCCGTGTATTACACGGGTTGATTAATAAAATATTAAATATCAAGATATTAGAAAAATAAAAAAAAAATGGTTATGAGGGTTTAAGAGGTAGTTTTATACTTTTTCCAGTAATATTGGATGAAATTCATATAGAACATAAATAATCTCCAACACAAGTTCATTTTGATTCATTCACATTCTGTTTTGGAAAAGAGATATGTTTAGAGGAAATTACTTCACAAAATATTCATTGTAATACTAACATTTCAACAATATATATTACGTCCGTATAAGAAGTATTGACCATTTTGGTGACTAATCACTTTTGCACCTATCTTTGTAAAAAAAAAAAAAAAAAAAAAAAAAAAAAAAAAAAAAAAAAACATTTAGACTAATAGGAAACAAAATATTAGTATGTTACTTTTTAACCTTTATTTTAATAGTTAATGTTTTGATACAATAGCTTGAAGTCCATTGAATAATTCAAATCACATTTCCTTATAGGAAAAGTAAGTAGTATGTGATGTGAAATTGAAATAATATGCTTGATTAATTATATGGTAAGTTGAAATATCATATAAGAAATATTGTATTATTTTGGAAAGGATATAAGATTAGTGTGAATTTGAGATTGGTAGAATAAATTTTGATAACATATTAGGAAAATAAGGGAAATATAGCATATATATATATATATATATATATATATATATATATATATATATATATATATATATATATTCTTCATTTTTGGAAATATAGAATATTAATCAAATAAATACATTAATTACATTAATTAATCATTTATTACAAAAACACCACAAATTGACATGTGGAATTAATTTTATTCAAAAAAACCCACAAAATTACATGTGGCAAATGAATGGAAAACATGACATGTGGCAAAAATCATTTTCATTTATTAGGTTAGATATATATATATATATATATATATATATATATATATATATATATATATATATATATATATATATATATATGGTGATGATGATGTCTACGTTTCATTTATATACACTTGTTATGATATTACAAGATGAAGTCATCTACCCCCAGACATTTCCGTCGTTTTGGTTTTGGGGTGTGACAAAGACTGTGAGGAAGGTGGAGAATCTTTTGGTTTGTGGGCGAGTTACGATTTCCACGCGAAAGGTGTAATGTCATCGATGGTGAAATTGAAGGTTGTTGGGTTAGATTGTTCTTGTCTTCCGGGTTTTTGGGAACCTAGTGGTTGGACCAGGTGTGAGACTGGTAGTCTCAATGGTGGTTGAGAAAATCCTTGTATCCAGGTTTAGTGAGATGTCACATTGGATCAGAAGATTTTAGTGAAACACAAGGGTAGGTCCCTGGATCTCGGGTTATGAGTTTAGACCCGAGTTATGTATATAATGGTGTTCCAATCTAGGGTATTCGATTGGACCTGACATGTTTGGTATTCCAACCCAAGGGTTGATTGGGCCAAACATGTGCATGATACGAGGGTACTCCATCCTAAGGATGACTGGACCCGTCGTAGGCATGCCTGGTATTCCAATCCGAGGCTGATCGGGCCAGGTATAAGTGTTCATGCTTGTTAGCTGGTTGTTATATGTATGTTGGTTCGGGAGTTAAAGGAAGCATTTTTGATCGGCATAAGAAGGTTCATCTCCCAGTTGTCTCCCCTTGCCATCATATCCTAGGAAATTTTTCCATAAGAATTAGCTTTTTATGGAAGGATTATCGAATCATTTTTGTCCAGTAAAGAGTTGTCGGCAGCAAAGTATGATCCGTGGTTCTATTTTATGGTAGGAACGTTAGGTTTCCAGGGTTGAGTAGTCCATTTGAGGGATAAAGGGAAAGGAATTAGCAAAGGTTAGTATGGGCAATCTGTCGAGGAGTTAGACCAATTTCAATTTTTCGGATTGTAGATTGTCAAGTGAAGTAGGGTGGATTGGCTGTGTGGGATTATGGATTTATTTTCTTCAGATAGTCTCCTTGGAAAGTTCATGGTATGTTCAAGGTTGTGGGTGTGTCCCTCAAGATGGCGGGCTTGCTAGGGATGGAAAAGGATGATTTTGAGGACAAAATCGAATTTAAGTGGGGCAGAGTTGTAACATCGGGTTTCGAATCACTTCATTATTCGGGGTTGCAGCCCGAATCATCGATTATTATAAGGCTTAGGGATTTTGGAAAAGATAGATCTAGACCCATTTAGATATTGATAATGTAATTGAGGTAATCTATAGTTTGGGTTGTGTCTTGGAGCCAAGGGGTAAATCGGTAAAGTGGCATGTCGAGCTCTTTATGATTTTTTTGGATTTTCGTTCGAAAGGTTTTGAGGTAAGGATAAGTGGATAGATGTGTAGAGCTTCTCACCACTTTTCTGTGGATATAAAGAACGTCAAAAACGTAGTTGAAACGAAGAAGTTATGGTCATTTAAAGTTGTAGTGGTTCGAGTGAGTGATCATTAACTTGTTGACCAAGCTCATTTAAGGCTCATCAAAACCCTAATTTTCGGGTATTTAAAGATATGGGATGATTAGGGTTGCTTCTCTTCATCCTCTTTCACTCCTAAGTCACTGAAAAATCCAAGATTCGGCCCTCTTGAGCTCTTGAGCTATTGTTGGTGGGTGTTGGTGTGCTATTGATGTTTTGATTCCCTTGAAGAAGAAGAAGAGGCTCTTGTGGTGATTCCGTTTTAGCAAGATAATCTCTTCCTTGTGGCACTTCTAAGCTTATAAGCCCTTGTAAGACTCAAAGATCCCACCTTTCTCTTCTAATCTTTCTAGATCTAGGTTACGGTTACCTTCTTTGCATGAATCTTGGATTATCATGCATGAAGTCCATAAAGTTGGAAACTTTATGGACCATTGATTCATTTGCTGTGCTAGAACCCTTAGATCTAGATTTTGGTGCAAGTTATGGGCGCCAAGTTTGAATCTTGATGTTTATACTCATCTTTTGACCTAACTAGTATTTAAGTAATGTATTGGACATATGTGACAAAAAAAGCTTTGGTTTTTATGGTCCTTGAGGTCAAGGAAGACTCTTTAGACTGTCCCATGTTAAGGCTTAATGGATTAGGAGCTTAATGCTTATTTTTGGTCAGATCTGGACTCACGACGTGAGAACGTATTCAAGGAAGCTTCTGGGCCAAAGTCGTGACCTCACGATGTGAGCATAAGGTGCTCATGACATTAGAACCTCCTATGCAAGTTTTGGACTCTTTGAATGTTGGCTAGTTTGGTCTTGGACTTACCCTTTGGTTTGGGCTCATAATGGACTAAGGATTTTAGAGTAATGGACTTTTGGTTGGGCTTGCATTGCTAAGCTTACCCAAATGGGCCTTGGATGGTGAGTTGGGATTTAGTGGGCCCAATATAGTTAGGCCTTGATTGGGCCCAATGGGCTTGGACCTTTAGGTCATAGAAAATCATCGGTTCAGAAAAATAAATGGGCATTAGGGGAAGGCCCATGTAAGGGTTTGGAATCAATCTAGAAAATTAGGCCATTGATGGGTTTTTATGGATTTGATAGTTTTGGGCCTTAGTTATGAGTCTTGTTAGACCAAGGGTAAAATGGTCAATTTACCCCCTAAGTAAGGGTTATGGAACATGGTTTGGAACCTAATTACTAATTGCCTGACATTTTGCTATTGATAGCTCGGGGAGTCGGCATGGCTGTAGCTAAGGACTTTGTGCAGTGAGCTTCAACATTCGAGATGAGTTTTCCTCACTGTACTTGCGGGTTGAAGGCACCAAGGCGGGCCCAGTGAATTGATATTCTATTATGCATGTTGCTATGCTGCTATGATCTGTTAGATCAGTATCCTGGTAGATAGGATGTTTCTATGTTATTATGATCTGTTAGATTGGTATCCTGGTGGATAGGATGTTGCAATGTTTAGTGATTTGTAGATCGGTTTAACTGTCTGTAGACTATTATGTGATTATCTGGTATATGTGCATATGTGTGATTAGTGGTTGAGGCTTTACTGCTTTGTGCGTAAACCAACCGACCGGGGCATTCCATCCCGATGATGATTGGACTCATAGTATGTGGGCATTCCAACCCGATGGTTGTGGGCCGAGAGTATTCTATCCCGAGGATGATTGGACTCATATTTTGTTGGCGTTCCAACCCGATGGTTGAGGGCCTAGGGTATTCCAACCCGATGGTTGATTGGACCCATGGTATGATGTGTGTTGGTATATGTTGTACGTTTATGTTTTGGTACTTTGGGGGAACTCACTGAGCTTTACGCTTACAGTTTCTGTTTATTGTTTCAAGTGCTTCAAATGTATTGGCAAGGCGAAGGCGTGACCGTACACATCCTCATGTTTTGGACTTATGGTATCTGGGATACTTTGATATGAAATTATTTTGAAAACATTTTGTAATAACTAATGGCTTTTGGATGTTTGAAAAACTTTTAAGTTTTAATGAAATTTTATGGACGTTACAACTACACATACCATCCATATACTCAAACTGTCTTCCAATAATCCAAACTCTTCCTACCAAAATGCTTTAAAGCAAAGTGCTTCCAACCCATTTGCATTTTTCGGTTACGATTCGACATGCCTATCAACTTACCGACCATAAATGGATCCATCAAATTTATCTCAAAACCAAGCATTTGTAGGTGGTGTTCCTAGCTATTATTCATAATTCCAAATGCCACAACAATTCTAATTTCAATAACCACCACCCTGAACAACATCTTAAACCTAAACGCAAACCCAATTCCAATTTTAATCTTAACCGCCTTTCACACCCGCAACCGATTTTTTTTTTTCATTCCAAGTCTAAAGAACAAACTCAACATAAAAGGGAAGGATGATCCGAGAAGATGGAATAAAAAAAGAGGTGAAATTAGCAAAGGCATGGGTCAACATATCCGAAGATAGAAACATGGGAAAGGGTCAATCGTGTGATCAATTTTGGTTACGTGTTACAGAGTGGTTTTGTAAGGTTATGACGTTATGGGTCGAGATCCAGATTACCGGACGTCCGACCCATGCAACTCAAAATGGAATCTTGTTAACAAACTCATGACACATTGGAACAGAGTTTGCACAAATTTTGAAAAGCAATGAGTTAGCGGAGAAAGTGAAGCGAGTTTGTCGAAAAAACGCATGTGACATTCCAAGATGACATGTTAAAGCCTTTTAAGTTCATTCAAGTGTGAGAAGTTCTCAAAAGAAGCATTAGGTGGAAGGAGCTTGTAACACATGAAGACATTTCTAATTTTCCAAAAAGAAGCCGAACATCTTCATATTCGAGCTCACAACTAATGTCATCGGATGGTCACATTGGCATTGATCTTAATGATGATAACGATGACATTGAAGAAATACACCCACCTCCTTGTCCCATGGGAAGGGAAAAATCAAAGGCCCGAGAAAAAGGAAAAGGAAAAGCAAAAGTGGCATCGTCAAATTCGTCAATCGAAACGAAGCGATCAACTAGATCGGAGTAAATGATGACACAAATGACACAACTGAATACAATTTTTGAGAAGCATATGGTTAAAACCGTCCGACTCATAGAATATTTGTTGTTAACATAATATGTGAGCAACCTCGACCCCTAAGATCAAGAGGCAGTTAACATGGTAAAGGCGTCGATTCGTGAAAAATATAATCTAAAACACAAATTAAATTTCGATGTTATGTTTTTTTTGTAGGTTTTTTTTTTCTAATTCACTTCTTGTTTTTTAAGGTTTTTAATGTAATTTTCAATTTTGTGTTATTTTTTATTTTCAGGATTTCGAAAATATAATTTCTAATTTTATGTTATTTTCAATTTTAGTACGGATTTATTAAAAAATTTCTTATTTTTATTGAAATTACAAAAAATGTTTATAGTAAAAACCATTACCACACTCTAGTTCTGGTTCGTAGGTAAAATATGTTGTAATAAATGAAGGTTTTTTTTTTGCCACTTGTCACATTCTTATTTAATTTGTTAAATGTCATTTTGTGTTTATTTTGAAATTTTTTGTTTGCCACATGTCATTTTTTAAGTTTTTTTTTTATTTTTTTTTATATTCAACATAATATTTTAATGTAATAATTATAACAAATGTAGTAATATAGATATCAATGTCATTAATGAATAAATGTTTTTTTTGCCACTTGTCACATTCTCATTTAATTTGTCAAATATAATTTTGTGGTTATTTTGAATAAATTTATTCGCCACATGTCATTTTATAAGTTTATTTATTTATTTTTTTAAATCCACATAATATTTTAATGTAATAATTACAATAAATATAGTAATATGTATATTAATGTCATTAATCAACTTACTTTTTAATTTTAAAATTTTCAAAATTAAAACTCATTAGTTTTATTTATTTATTTACTAGTTTTATTTTAAATATAGTAATATAGATATCAATGCCATTAATGAACTTACTTTTTAATTTAAAAATTTTCAAAATTAAAGCTCATTAATTTTATTTATTTATTTATTAGTTTATAACTCATGTGAACCACAATTACAAAATTAATTAAACTTCTCTATAAAAACTCAAAATTACTAATCACTTATTTTAAATAAACTTCTAATTAAGAGAATTTTTAGTTATATAAAATTATAATCATTGATTTAAATAAATATATAAAATTATATCACTTTATAATTTATATTAATTTTATTTTTATTCTAAGATTATTAATTTAATTAATTAGAGTGAAAAATTTAAAATTTGAAATTTGAAATGAAGAATCAGTAGGTTGACAAGCGACATGCATTAATTAGGAGACATAATGGGATAACACATGACAAAAAAGAATAAAATATTCATTAATTAGAATGCCTAATATGGTGACACATGTCAAAATGAGAATAAAATTATTCTTTTTAGAATAATTAGGTGTGAAACTAGTGTACTACACAGATTGATTAAAAAAATTATATATGAAGATATAAACATTACGTATTTTTTATTAAATATCAAAGTGTAAACAAAGTATTTTTTAAAATAAAATTTAAAAATATATACAAACAAAATGCTTAATAAATAAATAATTCAATTTACACTAATAAAACAAACTACTGAAAAATAATTACATTTTGAGCATATAACATTTTTTTAGTTTGTCAATAAAAAGCAATCAAAATTTGATTATTTTTTCTATATGGACCACTTTGCCTAAAATGACAATGAACTTTAAAAGAAACATGTCAATTTTGAATTATATATATTGAAAGAAACATATTAAATTTGAAAATATAAGGAACAAATAAAATTATATATATTGAAGGAAACATATTAAATTTGAAAATATAAGGAAAATTTTATTGACATATTAATTACTTCTATAACCTAAAAAATGGATAGTTAATTAAGAAAATCAAAAATTACAACAAATTGACAAGTGTAATTTAATTTCTAAGAATTAGCCATAAAATTACATTTGGCAAATTAAATGAAAATGTGACATGTGCCAAAAAGATTTTCATTTATTAATATGGATAAGGAGATTTAAATTATTTGTTTAAATTTAAAAGATAAAAAACATTTTCATTAGAATAATTCATTATTTTTCTTATTTTTTTATAAATTCAAAGTTATTAAATATTTAGATTTTTATTTTATTTTAAATTAATACATAAATCTTACAATTAATTTATAAAAAAAATATATATATAATTTGAGGCTTAGATGACACCTTTATACCATTGACAAAAAAAAAACATAAATCCTTATAAGTGATTGGATAATTATCAGTTCATTTCATTTATTGATGATTCATTTTGTCGGACAATTGTATCACTCATATCATGAGTTTATATATATTCCGTGATATAACGGTAACATAAATTATATCTTTAAGTATAATTATTGCTTTCATTTCATTTCTTGATGATTCGTTACTTCGTACAATTGTATATGTCTACACCAACATACTGCGAATATATCGTTCTCATGGCAATAAATGTGGCCAATGGTGGAGCTAGTAGGGGAGCATGCGGGTGTTACTCCCATTACTTGTTTACCTGTGCTATACGACACAAAATCTATGATAATTAATAATGGACAAGTATTATTTAACTCCTTTAACTTATAAAATATTTCAAGTTATACCCTTTCGACTCCTTTATATTTTATTTTATACCCTTATGGTAACTATTGTATTATTTTTATACAACAAAACCACAAAAATGTCGTATGGTATGCATTTTTTTTTTGGGTCTAGACTTTCACTTTTTTGGATAGGTGGTCATTTTAAACTAGTTTCGTTGCGTATTTGATCCATCAGAATATGAAAATGATTGTAATACCCTTAAGGTATTTAATTTCCATTTTTCTTTCACTTTTTTTTTTTAAATCTAAACTTATCTAATTATTAAAATAATTAAAAAATAAAAAGGGCCTCTCTCCTCTCTTTCTTTCTCTCTCTCTCTCTCTCTATCTATCTATCTATCTCTCTCTCTCTCTCTCTCTCACATACACACACACATGTTTTACAGATTCACTGTTCGTCATCTTCTTTGTGAAGGTTCAAGATGGTCAAATTTGATGGAAATCTCATGTTTACACATCGAATTGGGTTTTTCTTCAAACATATAAACACACATACATGTTTACAAATCTGTTGGGTATAAGTGTTGCATCATTGTGTATAATAGAATAGTCCATTTTGTAATCGGGTTTTGGCTTGTCCACCCGTTAATTAATTATTAGGGTTTAGCTATTTAAGGTGCATGCATGCACCGCATTTTGTAAGTTTTGAAATAGTCTTGTAATCCTACACGCCTCTACAATACCAATTCTTCATCGAGTTCTTATGAGGCGTGACTTTGAATCATTAAGCATACTGTGATCCATTCACGTGTTCTTGTTTTTCATTACATGTTTGAATCTTTTGATCATTAGATATTTTATCTCAACAATTCGTATCAGAGCAGGAGACTGTGTAATCTATACGCATCTCTTCTATTGAAAGAAGTTTTTAGGGTTTCCGCCACTTTAGGATCTTGTTTCAACCGTCATCATTGTTCATTCAACTGTTGACGCTAATCTTGATCTTTATACTACCCTAATCGTGTTTACACATCTGATTCATATAGGTTTTCGATCTATAAAGATGTCTGACGATTTTCATGACAATTCCATAAACTTTTCCAGCAGCATAGGTTCGACTACAAGGATTCCTATTCTTTTTCCAAGCAACTATGAAGTGCGTGTGCTACATTTTGAAGACTACGTCCTTAGCCTAGAGGACAATGGTTATCTGGTCTGGGAAGCCATTACACTTGGGGTGTTTGTTTATACTGGAACAAGGAGAGTTATTAAAACTCAAGTTGACTATAACAAGCTTTTTCTTGAAGTAAAGGATGTTCCACAAGATGAGAAGGAAAAGTTAACCAGCAACGTCAAGGCAATGAGGATAATTAGGTTTGCTCCACCACTATACACCTTTCGTTTGGTTAGCTCATATGATACAACAAAAGACATCTGGGATAGGCTTAAGGAACTATACTCTAATAAAGCAGATCTGGAACATTCAACTCAAACTTTACTGTTGTTAGAGTTCGGAGCCTCCATGGAAAAGCCTGAAGAAAATTTGAGTCAGACCTTCAATCGTTATAATCATCTTCTTAGCAGGATGATGAAACATAAGATTGGACGTGAGCTCATTGAGCAAAAAGTCACGTTCATGAATGGTCTATGGTTAAAATGGAAGGCTGTTGTTTCTACAGTTAAAGTTCATGATCAATTCAAGAATTACACACTGGCCAAGCTTGTAGGAATCCTATGGTCACATGAAGATGAAGTAACAAAAGAAGGGAAAATTATCTCTGGAGTAGGATCGCTGATGTTTGTAGCTAAGGGTAAGAAGGTTGCTGAAGATGAAGACTTGGAGTTTGAGCTTTCTGATTGTGAACTTTCTAAAAAGGAATTCACAATGATGGTGTCCAAACTAAAAAGGTTTGCAAAAAGGAACTTCAATCGGAACAAGAACCAAAACTGGTAGGGAAGCTATAGCTTTGAGAATGTAAAATAGGAAAGTGCAAACAGTTCTCAAAAAGAAGAGGACAAGAAGGAGAAGAAGGTCATAGGTAACACTGGCTATGACTGCAACTATTGTCATGGCAAAAACCACTTAGCCAAGGATTGCATGTTGCGAAGACTAAATGAGAAGAAGGAAGGAAAAGACGACGAAGCATATCAAAGCTGGAGGAGATTAAGAAGAAAAAGAGTGCTGATAACACTTTGCATGCTTTGATTGTGCAGGAAAATGATGTTGAGAATGAGTTTGGAGTAGTAGAAGTCTGGTCAACCGATTCTAAAGATGAAGAGGTTCGCTGGCCTACTCGTGGTAAGAGTTTCGTTGTGAAGGAAGAGAGTTCGTAGCTTGGAGGTAGATGCTTGATGGTGACAAATGATGTATCACACATGTGAGGTTATGCCAATGATAATGGATGTGGAGCTGATAATGGACGCGAGGATGATAGCTACTACGCTGCAAGACCAGTTCTTGAGCAAATCAGCGAATGTGAACAAATGATCAACAAGGTAAATTTTGTTCTTGAATCTTTTAATATACCTTTGTCCAGATATGAAACTGAACTAAATGACTTAAGATACACTTTTTCAAGCTTTAGTGATAGTTTAAAAAGAATTCGTTTAACAAACTTTAACTTAACTGATCAAATCAGCAGGGTTTCGTCAAAGATTTAGAAGAGATGCTTGTGGATAGAGAAGATAGAGTCTGATTTATCTAATTTTAGCGATGACTCAATTTATATACAGAGGGTTAATTTGAGTCTTTTAAAACAGCGTAACATTTTTTGTTTGATTGTCAAAAGACTTTAATTTCATATTACTCAGTAGCATGTTAATTGTGAAATTGGCATGAAGATCCACAATATGATCTTACCTTTTCTTAAGTTGAAAAAAGATGAAATCAACACGGATTGTTACAGGTGCGAATCCATCATCTCTTCAAACGAAACTTCAGATGCTCACAAAGTAGGACTAGACAAAATTAAATCATTTATAAAGTCCAAAGATCACGAAAACATGCTTAAACAACTTTTAAATGAAAAAAAAAACAAAGAGCAAATTAAAACCGAAACTATTCAGAAATTTGACTCACTAAACACCAAGTTAAATTCAAAAAATAAACTTATTGTTCAAAATGTTTCTGAATTTGACGATGACAGTTATATGAGTGAAATCTATGTAGAGGATGAGGTTGACTGTTCGGAATTTGTTCAAAGCGAAACCGGACCTGCGAAAGTCTTAATTTCTGAAAATTCAGTTAAGTTCGCACGTATTTATAAAAACAAACCTATGGTTTTGAAGGTCAAAGCAATCGTTTTTCCTAAAGTCAAAACTATGCCTAATCAAGTTTTTGCAACTAAAGGACTGGACAAAAACTAAACAGCTGAACTAACGTCCATGGTCGATAATGACAACAAAGATGGATGTGATGAGTATTTCTGGTATGCACCAATCGAAAATGTTGATGAAATAGTTGGTCTTATAGAAAGAACCTCTTGGAGAGTTAAAGGAAGATATTTAGCAGAACCTTTGAATGAAGTTAATTCAAGCTACGAGAAAGGAAGTCCCAATGGAACAAAGAATGTTCCTAGTGATACTTGTTCTGTTCAAAATAAAACTCCAATCAAAAAGCTGAAAGCAAAGGCTAATATTCACAAATCGGCAGAGCAGTTTGCAATTCAGAAACGACAAAGGAATGCGAGATAGAATAAAAATCTCAAAGAAAGGAAACAATATTGGCAATCCAAGAATCCCAACTTTGTTCTCAATGAAAGACCTTTGAATCAAAATGTGAAAGTCTTTTCAGATGCGAACCCTTGGAGCCCCTTGCAAAGTCACTCTCGCAGTCCACAAGAGTCTACAAAGAAAGTTTTTCATAAACCTACTCTTTCAAATCCAAAGAATCCTGATGAGGGAATCCTGCCATTTGCTTGCTAATGAAAGCTCACCTAGACGATAGCTGGCTATGGCATAGAAGACTTTCGCACCTCAACTTTAATAACATCAACAAGCTTGTTCTTGGAGATCATGTGCGCGGACTTTCTCTCCTAAAATATGACAAGGATCATCTATGTGCAACCTGCGAAATGGGGATGCAAAGCACGAAGATTCATCCAACAATAGTGAATACGAAAGTCATTGAAGCACTAGAACTTTTACATATCGGCCTTTGTGTTCCTTCAACAATTGAAAGCGTCGATGGTAATAAATATATTTTTGTTATAGTCGATGATTTTTCACGTTTCACTTTGATGTATTTTATTAAGTAGAAATCTGATGCAACGTCAAAGCTCAAGGACTTCATAAAGCAAATTGAGCTACAACTGCGAAAGCTGGTTCGCAATGTTCGCAGTGACAACGGTTTGGAATTGAAGAACCACGCAGTTGAAGAATTCCTTATTGAGAAGGGCGTATCACACAACTTTTCTACCCCTTATACTCCAAAACATAATGAAGTTGTTGGAAGGCGAAACCACTCCTTGTGCAAAGCTGCGAGAACCATGCTGTCTCTCGCAAATTTTCCTTTCCATTTCTAGGCAGATGCTATTGCAATTGCATGCTTCACCCAAAATAGATCAATCCTCAATAATCAATTCTCTGTCACTCCTTATGCAATAATAAATAATCGCAAGCCTACCGTTAAGTTTATCCATGTATTTGGTTCCAGGTGTTTCATCTTCAACTCAAAGGAACAACGAAACAATTTCGATGCAAAGGCTGACGAAGGTATGTTCTTGGGATATTCGCTAACCTCCAAGGTATATCGGGTTCTCAAAAAACGATCTAACAAGATAGAAGAAACCTACTATATCACGTTCGACAATAACTACTTGAAGAGGACTCGGTCAAATAATAGTCAATTGAAGGAGATCTTTCCTAAACCAAGTCCAACTTTGATTCCACTCTCCACTCTTTATGAGGAATTCATGCTACTATTTGATGAGGCAGAGAAGGCTATATCATCTTAATCAAAGATATCTGACAACAAAGATGATGAATTGAAGAAAATAATTGACAACGTTGCGAATGATATGCACCAAGAGCCACCAAGTGCAAATGTTCCTCAAGCAACGAACACTACATTCCAAGGGGAGCGCTATGAATCAACTTCCAACGCAAGTTTCCAGGAGGAGCACTCTATTCCACTAGAGACCCACGCAAACCCACTCCGGGGGAGAATCCTACACCCGACGTGGAGACATTCACATCATTCGAGGGGGTGAAAGATAATATGAATGATGATTCGGATATACAGTCATAATTTGAGGACATTAATGGTGAGTTGGATCCATCTTATGATCCTAATTATCCTCCTCTGACTGAATGGACTAGCGATCATCGAAAAACACAAGTTATCAACGAATCGTATTTCGGAGTTCTTACAAGAGCACAACAAAAGGCGAAGCAAACTGCTTTATTCTCTAAAGTCAAATATTGCATGTTTAATTCATTCATCTCCAAAGTCGAACCAAAAAATGTTCAGATTGCTCTGGATCATTCCGACTGGGTACAAGTAATGTAAGAGGAGCTCAATGAGTTCTAACGAAATAAAGTATGGAGACTGATTCCCACTCCAAGTGATGCTTTTGTTGTAGGGTTAAAGTGGATGTTTTGCAACAAGCTTGATAAATAGGGAAACATTATATGAAACAAAGCATTGACTACGAAGAGATCTTCGGATCTACTAACCCTAGCTTAACAGCTGAATTCTGAAAGTTGATGGAAACTAAATTTGAGATGAGCTCCATGGGTCAGAACAACTTTTTCTTTGTTTTGAACATAAGACAGAGTCAAGAAGGTATCTTTATCAACCAGGAGGCCTACACAAAGACCTTGCTCACTAAGTTTGGAATGGTGGGAGACTTAAAAGTGAAGGTTCCAATGGCATTCAGAACAAAACTAACACCATCTCTGGAAAAACCAACTGCTGATATAACTCTTTATTGTCAGATGATAGGATCATTGATGTATTTAACAGCTAGTCAACCAAACATTATGTTTTCCATTTTTTATTGTGCTAGGTTCCAAGCGAATCCTCGCGAACCCCACATGGTAGTTTTCAAGAATATTTTTAGGAATTTAAAACGAACCTCCTCGCTAGGCATATGGTACCCATCAAGCTCAGGTTTCTTTGTACAAGCATTTTCAGATGTTGATCTTGGAGGGTGCAGTCTAGATAGAAAGTGTACAATGGGAGGATGCCAATTTCTGGATGGCAAGCTCGCGAGTTGGCAATCTAAAAAGAAAACTTGTGTATCCCTCTCAATTGTTGAAGCAGAGTACATAGTTGCTGCCTCTTGCACTTCACATGTCATCTTGATTCAAAGCCAACTTCGTGACTATGGTATTAACATGAAGCGAATCCCTCTATATTGTGACTCTGAAAGCGCCATCTGCATTTTTCATAACCCAGTTTAACACTCAAAGATGAAACACATAGCACTGAGGTATCATTTCATCAAAGGTCACATGGAAGATGGTAACGTTGAGATACATTTCATAAGATCCACTAATCTGTTGGCCGACATCTTCACGAAAGCCTTACCTAAACCTACATTTAATTGTATTCTTTAAGGCTTAGGAATGATAGAAGCTGAATAAGTTCTGAAACCACTTTTGCATACGTAGAAGTTTTAGTGACTTGCGAATTGGTGCAAACACTCGTAGTAGTTCGTAGTCATCTTTTGTCCTGCGAATGGATGCGAACGCTCGCAATGGTTTGGAGTTCACAATTCATTTGTGGTTTGGAGCTTCATGTATCCTTATGTTTTTTGTACATTTCTATTTTTTTCTTTTCAGAATTTCAAAATAAAAAAACATTTTACTTGTTTCTGTTTTTGTTTCTTTTGCAGAAAAACTCAAAATTCAAAAATATTTTCTTTTTGTCTGTTCATTTTTCTTTTATAAAAATATGAAAAATATTAGATAATTGTGTTGATTTGAAGGCAAAATCTTTACTTTTCAATCACGAATGATGGAGTAGGTATAAGTTTCTTTATTTGTGAACTAGCTAAGTGTCCCTAGAAGCATGCTGATGCATGTTGTTTGAAGTTTCCTAGACTCTATGTTGAAGCCTTAATGAATCAATAATACCAATCGTTTCTTCCCAATTAGGTTACGAATTCACATAAGTCATGAGCTACCTTACTCTTCTCACATTGTGTAAAGAGTTATCTTCTTGGTCACTTTCGCATATCAAAGGTACACGATTTCCATGGTACCACCTTCAATATTTCTCCATCACTTTCACCTTCATGAACATAACCCTTGAGACTCTTAGTTATTACCGCTAAGGTTTACGGTTACACAATATCTGAGTTAATGATCTTAAATTTCGTTATCACCAGAAATTAAGTGAAACCCAAAATCAAATACATACTTATGAATTGACGGTGAACAATTACATGTTCTAGATTTTTCACCATGGAATTGAAAAAAGTCAACGTTCGTGGTGTACCATGAAATCTCTTTTTCTTTTGCGAGATTTTAATGAAATTTTCTAGTCCTAAGACATTTCTTCCCAATAGATCCAAAATTATTTTTTCTTGAGTTTTCTATATATCCAAGCTACTAAAATAATTCCAAAGCATACTTGTTCAATTGACTACACTGGTCACACAAGTACTTCATCCGAACGTTCATACTTATATCAAGTTTCGGAGTTTTGTTGAAGATGAAGCCACCTTTAAGCCTAAATAAAAGACACCTTTCAATATTTCTTATCAAACAGTTGATTGTAATTCAATGGTAAACCACATATACACTTTTTGGTCTCTCTTAACTTTGAAGGAAGAGATCTATGCTTGGGATCCAAAATTTTTGTGTCTTATCAGACATCACTAGAATCCCATAATATATTGTCGATTTATTTCTTTATCTTTGGCACGCTCTAGCACGAAGATCCTTCTGATTTTCCAAAGTCTGGTTTGTGGTACTCACAATTTCTTTCATGTTCATAAAACAGTTGCGAAGGTTCATATCTATCACTGTATGTGAATGAGCTTAACCGGTTTAATGCGAATGACAATAACTGGCTCAATTGCGAAAGGGTGAAATGAAGTGGCAAATAGAATGGATAAGAGTTCAAATGGGCTCATAAAAATTCAAACGTTGCCTATTTTTATGCCGCTTGACACCATTTTCAGAAGTAACAATTGTCAAATTGCGCTTTTACAGGCGAAGGTTCAGATACTAAAATGCAACCTTCATTCAACCTTTCTCTCTCCTGGTTAAGGGTATAAAGGGTTTTCCGACGATTCATTCTTCCTTACCACTATCAAACAATATTGAAAACCCTCAAGCAATTACTCTCTCTACTATTCATCACCTTCTCCAAAAAGCATCAATGACAGGCTCATCTTCCATTCAAGAACAATCATCACAATCATCGTTTCGCAACATCAAGCCCAATCAGAACTTGGTTCTTAGTCTCGATCCTTTCAAGTATGATAGCTTCCTTCATCCCATCATCGAGTGTTTGAAATACTCCACTCTGGTCCAAGTGTTGACTAGAATGGAGAATGTTCCAATGTCTCTTTTGTCAAAGGCTTATTCATCTGCATGCTACATCAAGGAAGAACAAAGAATTACCTTCGAGATTCATGACAAGAAGACCTCCGTCACCAAAACCAGGTTTTGTTCTTTGTTAGGGCTTGCTCAACACGCTAATATGGTGGATCCTAAATAAGTCTCTAACTCTGCTATTATAGAGATGTTCTATCAAATGGGGTACATAGAAACCCTAACCACCATTTCCAAGTTCATAAAACCTAATCTTCCTCCTCAATGCAATGGTCTCTTTACCATGTTATTTAAGGCCTTTTCTGAAAAGGTTATTGGTTCTGATTACATTAGCAAATTATTCATGACCATCATATATGGTATCTACACTGGAATCAACATCAATTTTGGTGCTATTATTTGGGCACAATTGGTCCAAAGCACCAATTCCACAACTCGATTCAGTAAAGTCTCCTATTCTCGCTTCTGGAAAATCATTGTTCAGAGGGCTATCAAAAAGCTCAATATTCCTGTGATGGAAGACGCTCTAATGGCCACTAATGCAATCTTTCACACGATGAACATCATCGTTGCTGACAACTCCAAGTTCTCGTTCATGGGCTCCATACATGAAGCAATGTTTTGTAGTGTGCCAGCTGCAAGTAAAATCCTTGAAAACTACCGAAAACTTCCATCCTCAGGTGCTTGTCCCTTCACACCTAAGATGCGAAACACACTTGATCAAGCAGACATACCAAACAAGGGAGGCAACAAATGAGCTACGAAGGTTGGTCCCTCCGAACCAGCCCAAACACCAAAAAAGAAATGAGTTAAGAAGCCAGCTTGCAAACCAAGAACTCCTACTCCCAGTGCAGACGAAAAAGGCTCGTAGTCTAAATCTTCGACTGAGATTCGCATAGATGAGGGTGCTCGCAATAAAGATGATGACACTTCTCAGAGTTTGCAACCACCAGTATCAACACCTGTCACTACGAACCCTGAGGTACAATTTACATATGCTTTCTTCGAAACATCTCCTCCATATCCCAATGCTTCTACAGTACACATCACTATCATACCTTGTCCACTCCTTGAGAATTTTCAAGTCCAAACCACTCTTTCTCATTCCACTCTTTTGTTCACGGTCTCTACTGCCATCACCACTACCACAAACATCACCAGTGAACCTCCTGTCACTGTCAACGCATCTGATGCAGGGGTAGGGGCTTCAGGTTTCACTGTTGGTCATTCAACACCACTTATTTCTCCTCTGAGACAAGGAGATCCAGATACATTTTTTTGTAAGGGATGGGTTTGATTTCGAATCCTTCCAGTACAGTCCCTTCAGATTTCAGGATGATAGTGATGATGATGCCCCTGTAACTCAATGACAGATCAAGGCTATCAACGAAAAACTGGATTCGTTGATCAGTTCTTCTAAAGCTTCATCAAGTGATGTTTATTCTAAGGTAGAAGTTGAAGCCTTTTTCCAGATAACGATGAAAGAAAATCAGGCGAATCTGGAAAAGGAGAATAAAGTAGTTCTCATTCGACTGCTATATGCAAAGAAGAAACCGAAAAACTAATCTCTGATGCTCAGACCTTTATGTCATCCTTACATACATCTGTTAAGTCAAATACCTCTAAGGAGAATGAGGCGATCGTGGGTTTTAACACCACACTGCAAAAAGAAAAAGAATCTCTTGTACAGGTTCGCACTGGTCTACAAACGGATCACATTGAGTTTCAGACCTCATTCTCTACAAAAATGGATAAGCTTCAAGAAGATCTGGCAATTGAAAGCAAGGTTATGGAAGAACTTGTTACCAAAACAATGAAAGTTAAAGTTCAAGCTGCCAAACTCGCGTAAGCAAACAAAGAAATTATGGAGCTCAAGTCTAAACGAGCCATAATTAAGAGTTGTGTTGGTGATGTTAATTCTCTACTCTCCAATGATACCCATGATCCCTTACTTCCAATCACTATTCGAAGGCATCTGGTAGAAAAGTTTCGCCCTACTCTTTCCATGCTTAATCGAATTAAGGGTGTTTTGGAGTTCCCCATCCTTCCAAAACAAGGGGGAGAATCATCAAAAGAACAACCTCCGAAGGCTACTACTGATACATCCGATTATGATGAGCAAAAGCCAAAAGTCTCAAATGAATCGAAAGTTAATGTAGCTTCAAGGTCTAAAGGCAAAGAAAAACTAGCAGAAAGCAAAGATGAAGAAGAAAGTGAAGCTGATAATCTAAAGAGAAAGGCTCATGATCAGATACTTGATGAAAATGCTCACATTGCGAGAGAAGCCGAAGAAAAGGAGCAAGTAGAGCGCGAAGCTCAAGTCACTTTAGAAAGTCAAAAAAATTTGTCTCCTCTATGGACCTTGGAGTGGATGATAAGTGAGGTTTTTGAAAATCAAAGCATTCATTGGTTGGAACCTGTAACTTCTTTTGATTCGGAGAATTCGCAAGATTCTCAGATTGACATGCCTATCACTCTGAGAGCATTTCTCTTTCGTAGTTTTGAAGCTACTATGAATGCTCCTCCATCAGATGCGAACGTTGATAAATCTTTGATGAAGTTTTACTTAACTCATTCCAAGCCTCAGTACCACACCTGGAGTGCACAAAAGATTGTTGATGTGAAGCTCATGGGGCCAGTTGAAACAGGGAGCTTTGTGAATGTCAAATTCAAAACAACAAGAGGATCCGAAAGTGTAGTTCATGAGTTTTCCTTGGCTGATCTGTCGTGCCTAAATCCCTATGATTGGATCATTTTATTGCATTTCCTTCTGAGAGAAGAAAAGAAGTACGAACCTGTTCTAGGGCATATAAAGTGAACGCTAACTTCGTATGTTTATGAAGTGGCAAAGTTTGACATTGAAATCGCCACAGTTTTGAAGAGGAAGCCCACTGTTCAACCCATTGGCAAGGCGAAAGACATTAATACGATGCAGATGGGTAAGATCGAGAAAGATAATTGGACCCTGATGTTTCATTGTGGTTTGAAAGCTCGTGGTAACTTGCAAAAGTGCCTCTTCGCATTGCCTGATAAGCATTTGTTCTCTACAACTTGCTTGGAGTTTATTTTTGATATCACAGGTCAATGCAAACTAAATGACAAAGTTGCGAAGAAGGATTACTTTGATATGATACGATGGTACATAGATTTTCGCAAGACTCTTCTCGCAGTCATCCCCAAGCTCTTCAAGGCCACAAAGAAGACATAGTAGTGAAGAGCCTCCCGCCTCAATTAACGCAAAGGGGGAGATTGTTGGGTATACGTGTTGCGTCACTATGTATAATAGAATAGTTCAATATGTAATCAGGTTTGGGTCTATCCACCCGTTAATTGTTTATTATGATTTAGCTATTTAAGGTGCCTGCATGCACCGTGTTTTGTAATCTTTGAAAATAGACTTGTAACCCTACATGCCTCTACAGTAGCAATTCTTCATCGAGTTCTTCTGAGGCGTGACTTTGAATCATTAAGCATATTTTGATCCATTCTTGTGCTCTTGTTTTCCATTACCTATTTGAATCTTTAGATCTTTAGAGATTTTATCTCAATAATACAATAAACATATAGTGGGCCTCACCCAGTCATCGAGCCTCGCCCGGTCATTGAGCTAAGCTCGGTAGTAAGTTGGGCCCCACCCATCATGCATATAACATATCAAATATACACATACACATGCAACATAGATACATAGAATATGAATAGTCATCGTGCCCCGCCCGACATCGGAGCTTGGCCCAGAAAGCATATAAACACATACACATGCAAGAGTCACGAAGACGGCTGTCATACTAACATAGCATAAACATCAGTCGACATTAGTGCCTTCGACCCGCTAAACACAGTGAGAAAGTTCAACTCGATAAGCTGAATGAAACGAATGATCCCTAACTGTTGGTCCTATAGCTCCCTGAGCTAACATTTTCCAAATAAAAGCTAATTAACAAAAGGGATATACATCATTAAATAAAAAATTCTACTTGGAGTAAAAGACTATTTTACCCCTAACATAACTTGGTCCAAGAATGCAACGTTAAATCACAAACTTATAGCCCAGTAGTTGAACGATCCAATAAAACCCAATATATGGCCCAATTTCCAATTAGCCTACTCCTTTTGCATGGGCCTAAGACTAAGGCCCAATAATGCTTCTCTAGCCCAATGGTCCTATTCCAGATGGCCCACCACGGTTCAAGTCACAAATCCATGAAAGTGAACCAAATCGAGGCCTAGACAACGCAAAGCCCAAATTCAATGAGTACGCAGGGCGTACTCAATTGTACGCTAAGTGTGCATGCTGCATGGCTTGTACACTGCACGTACGAGCTTGTACACCCATCATACTCTCCTATAAATCCAGAACCCCAAAAAGCACTTAAACCCTTAAGACCTGAGATTCCAAACACATATCTGAGTCCAATGAAGTGCCTTAATCTGTAAAGTCGACCCCTTGGTAGCTTGCATGCTTCCAAATGAACCCAAACTTGTAATTTGATAATATACTTCCTTAAAAATGTCCAATACTCATGCAAGGATGCTTCAAGACCTCAACGATGGAAACTTCATGACTTTAGGACTCAATTAGCACCAAGAGTGGAAACTCTAAGCTTAAGAAACAACCTTAATCTACAAGACTTCATCCATGGTACCAAAAAGGTCAAAAAACTCAAACACAAGTGATATAAGCATTAATAAGGCAAGTTCCAAGCTTTATACCTCAAATGAGTGCTAAATGATGATGTTGATTCAGTGCTTCAAGCTCAAGGTTCACTAAATCTGCTTCACCAACTTCATCTTCTTCTTTCTAAGGCTCCAAGCTACCAAAAAAGAACTCCACAAGGTCAAGAACATATAACGATGATGGAGGTTAGATTTTAGGGTTTCTGAGCTAAAGAGGTTGAGGCATGGGACATAATGACATATACATATATATATATATATATATATATATATATATATATATATATATATATATATATATATATATATATAGGGGTTGAACCCTAAAAATTAGGGTTTTGAGTCAGCACACATACGTTGCGCATACCACTTAGTACGCAGTGCGTACCTGCATGGCTCCATTTTTTCTTGATCTTACTACGCCCCGCTTACGCCCAACGTACGACCTCAGCTACCCCAACACATAGAGGCCCAATCCTCTAAGCCCAAAATAACTTTGTGGCCTATAATTAATTAAATACAAGATTAAATAAATTAGCAATACCTTGAAATCACGAATGTTACATGCACTCACTTGTTAAAGTGATGACACGAAATTCGGGTATTGCGTCGCTTCTAACAATTATCTCTTCCTTTGACGAAATCTACTATTATTATCACTACGTTGAAGTCTAATATTTATTGCGACTAATTATTAGTCTAGATTTATCATTAACTTAAAGTCTACTTTCATGATCTATCAAGTAAGGAACAACCAAGTGGGATCATATCGGAGGTAGGGTCTTTTTGGTATACAAAGTATACTGTTTGGAAATCCCACTTTAAACACCTCATTAAATGACAACCTAGACATCATCACCGTAAGTAGATCATTAAGTATAACGACTTGGAATCAATGATAAATCTTGTTTATAGATTCATAATAACGATAATGAACTTAAACATAAGTTATACTTAAAGTATGGTAAGCATAACTTACTTACAAGGTGGTTTAGCGAGAAACCAGGCTCTACGCGGGTAGAACTTCTAAGCCAAAAGCTCTTCTTCTCGGGGCCTTTTAGTGCTTCGGGACTCGCTACTAACACCTAGGAGGTGCTAGGGAAAAACATAGAGGATTTGGGGGTGTTTGGGAGAGATGTGTTAAGGAAGGTGTGAAGAAAACAAGTGATTTGCGCATCTATTTATAGGTTGAAGAAGGGACATACGATGCGCGTAATGTGGCAACGTGTCACCATCTGGTGGCAAGCCGTGGGGAGGAAGCAGTGGCTCAGATCGTGCCATGTGTTACTCACTGGTTACTCTAAAAACTAATTATCTTCTAAAATCTGTAACTTTTGCATACGAGCTCCGTTTTTGACGTTCTTTATATCCATGCATAGGTATCGACGGGATCTACAATTTTCGTTTAGATTGTGTCGGCTATTTTTGACCTTACTTTTAAAGTTATATTTTAACAGACTTAGACAGTTAAAGTCTGTTAAAAATTCATAACTTTGTCATCCGATGGCCGTTTTCAGCTGACTTTAATATCGTTGAGCTCCTACTAACGAGATCTTTAATTTTCGTTTAGGTTGTGTCGGCTAAAAATTGATCGATCTAAAATTCGATTTTTGGGTTGTATATTATTATGCAAAATCTTAGAAAAATCATAACTTCCTAAAATGAAATTAGATTTGGGCGTTCTCTATATGCACACTCTCGGTTTAACGTATACTACAACATTCCTTTATATTGTTAAAGCTAAAAAGTATTTTGTCACAAATTTGTTTTTAATGATACGCGGTGCCGTGCTAGTTTAATCGCAAAACTTCGACAAGTCATAACTTCTTCGTTATAAGTCGGATTTCATCGTTCATTATATGTACAAAATCTTTATGACATATACTATAACTTGGTTAATACTATTTACTCTGAATAATCTTCTACCAAAAAGTCATTTTTAACGCTTACTATCTCTAAATTGACTAGCTCGAATTCGCAGGCATTACATGTCATATGAACTACCACTAAAAACACCATCATCGTTTTCAATATGCAGTTCGAGAAAATAAGGAAAAATAGGATGTGATTTGTATCTATACAGATCAGAAGAAAGGAATCAAATCGAGAGAGACAGAAATGGAGAAAGAGAGATTGAGACTTTATTTTCCATTATTCTTCAAAAGGCATAAAAACAATTCTTGAGAGGGGAGCCCCTGTTCATCTTCAAGAGAATCCCACCACATGTGATCTATTCAATTTGTGGGGAAGTATCCAACCCCTATTGTTCTATCTCGGGTTAGATTTTACATTAGTTTTGTTTGAAAAAAAGCCCCAAAATGTTTTAATGGTGTGGTGTTCTTACTCAAAAATAAACCCCAAAATGTTTCAGGGGCATCATTTTCTCAGATGCTTACAGAATATAAGAAAATAAATGAGATTCTGGTGCCGCATTCAGGGTAAACGGATGATCCTAATGCTTGGTCCCAAGTGTAGAAGTGATTCACATTGAATTTAATGATTACAACCGACAGGTAAACCCCCTCAATAAGCAAGATTCAAGAAGTGGTGGTCGTGGCTTTATGAAAATGGTAGTTGTGGCTTCAGGGCAATGGTGGTCCTAGACTGTGACAGCCGTCAAATTTAAGGCAAAGTCAAAGTCAATAAGTCAAAGTAAAAACTAACATGTCAAAGTCAAGTCAACAAGTCAAACTGGTCAATCTTGTATAATACTTGTATGATTAAAAATTATTCTATGAAAACGTACAATTGTGTGTCAAGAATTCGAGTGTCTCCGTAAATCTATGTGTTTATCAATGTGAAACCCTAAGAAGGGAGTTAAACGCATCAAAACACGTCTATGAACCCTTTTGGGGACTTAAAATAATCATAAACTAAGTATAACGGGGTCCACGGACCTTGCATTGCAAGATTATTCAATGAAAATGGCTAAAAGTGAATCTCTCTCAAATCTCTCCCAATCTCTCCCAAATCTCTCTGAAAATCTCTCTCAACCTTTTATAGTCATCCGGGTCATACCAACCCTTAACTTGGCCAAAACTCACTCAAAACGAGAAGTTATATTGAAAAATAGCTATTTAGGGTCGAAACCCTCTTAGAGGGAACCTCTCATAAGGGCGAAACTGTCAGAAGCGAACTCATCAGAAGCAAAGCCCCCTCGGACCGAACCCTACCAACCGAACCTGACCTTCGGGCCCAAGCCTCCACTTTCGGTCCCTTCACCTGCCTTCGGTCCCTCCTCCTCCCTTCTCTCAGTTCTCAGCTCCTAAGGGCCGAACCTCGCAGGTTCGCTTCCTTCTCCCGGTTTTCGACTACTTTCGTCTCCTAAGCCCGTTTTTGACAGAATTTTTTCACCAAATTCATATTTTTACTATTTTAAACTCCCAAAACTATTATTATATTTATTTCTCAAGGATTTATTAATTTAAAATCACTATTTTATATTAAGAGGATGTTTACCCCACAAGTGGGTCAAGTGTGCCCACTTGTCTTCCATGTGTCACCCTCTCACTTGCCACCTTATCCACATCACACAAACCAATGCACACATCACTTCAAACTCACAAATTTCTCCAACAACTCCCCCATATAAAGAAATCCCTAGAGGATTTCTTGATTCACTTGATCATTCCCACAATCTTACACCTTTCTTACCACACAAAAGAGCTTATTTTCTCTCAACTTCCAGCCACTTTTAGAAGTGTTCTTGAGATATTACTTCACTTTTTGGTAAGTATTTCCTATAAAATCAAGTTTTATTCCATGTTTTCATAACATCCTTTAATCATCTACACACATTCTAACGCCAAAGAATCGTTCTTAGGATCATCCAAGCTTTTACGTGTTCATCAAGTGTTCTTGACTTGATACTCCTCGTCTTTGACCCTCCACTCTTCCAAGAATCACTAAAGGTGAGTTCATACCCCTAAATTTTCTAGTTTTCTTTAGTTTCAGGGGGGAATACAAGTTAAAACACCAAAACATATTTGAAACTTAACTTGACAGCTTACAACAGAAAAGTTGTGACCTGTTCACGAACTGTTTTACCCAACTTAAACTTAATATTTTTCGAAACTGTTCAATATGCAAATAGTTCAGGTTTATAGATTTAAAATTACTACTTGCACATCTTCATCCGATTTTTCTACAATTTTTGGTGATTTTTACAAGACTGCCTATCACTGCAGCAACGACATCGGACCAGGTTGTGAAAATGAATATTTTCACATTGGTTGGAGACTACCAAAAATTATAAGAAAATTTGTGAACATAGTCGACTATTTTTCCAAACTTTTTGAGTTTACGGATTTAGTTTTCTAATTACGATGATTTTTCTATAAATAATCTAAAACAGTGACAGTTAAGAGTTAAATTGTTAAAACAAGATAAGTGTTATTCACACCTTGTAACATGCTGAGCAAGGTGTGTAAGATTTTATATTTAGAATTTTCAATGTCATTCTATTGGAATACAAGGTCGTGCTTAACAAGTTTTTATTTACAACATAAAACATTTTGATAAAACTATAATAGGTATAATTTGGACACCTCAAATGATAATATTATCGATTTACAAAACGAGTATTTTATTACAAACTATGTGAACATGTTAATGAATAAATTTGTGAGACATTCATCTTCGGAGTACTCTTTAGTACTACAGAAACGTCCTGTAGTAATAGCCAGAATCTCCTGTAGGGAGAGCGTGATAGTTGTATATAGATCTATATTGGGTTTGACAACCTGCACCTGAGCTGCTTGCAATAGCTAGACCGGTGGTCTGGGGTGACAAGTGTCATAACATTCCGATGATTGAAGAATGTCGAGTACGAGGTCTTCGAGTCATAGTATGGTTATAACAACTCACATGGGAAATTAACAAACACGCCGTTCACGGGAATTTAAGGATTTCAAAAAAAGGAGTTTTATTTACATATAAGTATGATGATTTACTTACATATGCTAAGTCTTGGTTCAGTTAAGACTACAATAAACCTTTTTGAAAATATTGGATTTTCTGGAAACAAACTCATAACAAAACGTTAAGGAACAACATTCATTTTTCATTCATAAATTGCTTATGAACTCACCAGCTTTAATGTTGATACTCTTTCAAAAACAAGTTGTATTCTCAAAAAATCAGTAATACAGGTAACCACAAGACTTTTTGAAGACAAGACGCTAAGGCGTAGATATATTTTGAACTATTTTGACATCATATGTAATTTATTTGGAAACATGTATTTTTCAATGATGTAACCTTTTAAATTATATTTATGATGGTTGTGTTTACTTTCTTCACTATGGTTATGATACTGAGCATGACATCCTCCGCCTTCAAACGATTCCGCCGTTCCAGTTTGGGGGTGTGACATGGACTGAGGTTATGTGTTTTAGTATTTCTTAAATTCTTGTACTAAAATGGGAGATCCTTATGGTATTGTTTTAGAAAAATATTAAACTCATTAATGGCAACCAAACTCAAATCCAAATACCTTCGAAAATCATAGCATCTTGCATCAACCACCTCTGGCTACATTCTTAACGAGTTGTGACCATTTCTTGAGGTTCTAACGCATTGGTGATCGATTAAGATTGTTCGAAGTTTATTTACATGAAGAACAGAGCTTCGATGATGTTGTATAAGGCTGCCATGGCAACCTTCATGTTGCTGCTTCCATATACAATGTTCTTGTTTTTCTTTCCCTTTTTCTTAATGATCTTGGAGATGAAAGGCGCACAAGGAGAAGGGCATCTTAGTCTCTATTTTCCAAAGAAAAGGGATGGTTCTAGATTTCTTGATGAGTGAGAGAGAGAAAGAGAGAGAGAGAGAGAGAGAGAGAGAGAGAGAGAGGAGGTGAGTCCTTCTTATTTTTTTAGTATTTTATTAATTAAATAAGTATTATATTTAAAAAATGTGAAAGAAAATTGGAAATTGAATACCCCAATGGTATTGCAATCATTTCAATATTCGAATGACCAAATATGCAATGAAACTAGCTCAAAAGAGTCACTAATCTAAAAAAAAGTTAGGGTTTGGACCAAAACCCGGAAAAAATACATACCACGTGGATCAATTTTATACTTTTGTCTTTTATATATCTTTAGACCTTAACATCTTATAGAAAAATATATATATATATATATATATATATATATATATATATATATATATATATATATATATATATATATATATATATATATGATAATATGTTTATTTGTTTCATCAATCCATTTTCCAAATTTTTTTTGCAACCCACAAAAAGAGAATAATAGTTTTGAACACAAAATCAAAAGACTCACCTTGAATACTTTCAAATTCCCATTCAAAATTTTGGTTTTTTTTATTCTCCGTAAGCTGCAAATTAAGGACCCCATTTGTAATTTATGAAAGGAAAACAAGTTTTTATGTTTTGGTCTTAAAATCGATCTAGTTCTTATATGTCTTTTTTATTCATTTACGTTCCCAAAGTCAACAATTGTATTCATCTTGACCATTTTACCAGGTCACCAGGTCATCCAACTTTCAAAAATTAACCTTTTGGCTCAGATTTTAAATTTTATTACAAATTTCGTTTAAAATTTATACTTTTAGCCTAATTTTCAAAATTTGTTACGGATTCATCCTAAAGTTAGTTTTTACATCTTTTTTTAATTTGTTTGGAATATGTTTTGTTTGTTGTATAAAACCATATTTATACAAAATAAATGTGACATCCCGAGAATTTAGGTATTTCTAAATTCATCCCTTGGTTTTTAATGTATGTTATTTTGGCCCTTGGATTGGACGGAAGTAATCATGGGAAGCCCTTGTGGCAAGTTTGTAATTTTGGGGCCAAGAGGAGTACGCGAACCGTACATGTGGGTACGCTGGGTGTGCATGTATGCACGTTGGGCGTACTTGTGTCTGAAGGAAATCCTAACTTTTAGGGTTTGTGGGGTATTTAAGCATCCTTATAGCTTATTTATCCCCACCTTTTCATCCTCCAAAGTCTTAGAGTCGTTCTTGCAAAACCCTAGCCTCCTTGAGTGAGGTTGAGATCCGTAAAGTCTGTTCTTGGTGTTTTAGAGGAAGCAGAAATGCATCAATAAGGTTATAAGCTTGAAGCAAGGATTAGATTAGGAAGTTTAGCTCTCTTCTCCACCATCTAAAGGTACAAATCTCACACCATTAAGTCTTCCAACATATTAACCGAGAATGCTGTGTCATCACTATACCTCGCATGCTTCATTGCTTGATCAACTCCAAATGTAACTGAATCTTCTCCCACCCAGAGGGTAAGTTTATAATCCCGCATGCCTACTATATCACTTGCGGTGCTGAGGAAAGGTATTCCAAGTATGATCGGGACTTGAGGGTCTGCTTCCATGTCTAGTACTATAAAGTCCGAGGGGAACACAAACTTGTCAACTTTCACCAATAGATCTTCGCATATTCCCTTTGGAAATGTGACCATCTTATTTGCTAAGTGAATTTCCATTCGAATTGGACTTGTCTCCAGAAGATTTAATTTCTTGAAGAATGAATATGGCATGAGATTAACACTTGCCCCCGAATCAACCAATGTATGTATAGTAGCTAAATTCCCAAAATGACAATGTAATGTTAAACTTCCTGGATCACCCTTCTTCTTAGGTAGTTTGTTCAACATGGCAGCTGAACAATTTTCATTTAAAAGAACTTTCTTCACCTCTTCCATCTTCTTTCTATAAGTTAGAAGCTCCTTTAGGAATTTGGCATATTTAGGCATTTGTGCAACCGCCTGGATGAATGGAATATTGATTTGAAGGGCCTTTATGTGCTCCAGGAACTTTTGGTAATCAACATCATGCTTTTCTTGTCTAGATCGAGCTAGAAATGGCAGTGGAGGATAATATGGCTTAACAGGAGGTTTGTTTTTCGGTTCAGGTGGGGGACTCTGTGACAATCCGAAAATTTTCCGTCACTGTAACCCGTTTCTCTCAATAAAACTCGTTTGTATTTCAATTTTTCCCATTAACTTTGGATTAGATTAATTAATTTAGACTTTCATTATGACGTCATGAGTGTCCAAAACACATTAGAAACACGTGAAAACACCCTCGATATTCAATTGGAAAATTTTTAGTTACAACCACATCGAGTTACAAACACTTAATCGGGTACGACCATAATCCTCGTTTAACGTTGGTATCAGGTAGTTTTCCACCAGTCCTCAAACTCTAACCCTATATAAGGGTGAGTGGACTTCATTTGAAGCTTTTTCACTCTCTCTCTACTCTCTCTCTACAATCCAAACTTTGATCCAAAACCACCCCTTGGTCCAATTTGGTAAGTGATCTACCCTAGCTTATAGTTTAACTTGTTTAGCATTCAAATTCGTGTTTAAATCATCCAATAGTGTCAAAAACTTGTGTTTATGGCCCAGGAACAGCCCCAAACCATAAACATCCATAAATGGGGTTTTGAAGCCCCAAAACCCTTCCAAATCACTTCTGGTGCTTAGCTATGATTTGGGGGCTTACATGTACGAACTTAGAACACCAAAAACTTGTAAATTAGGGAGTAAACATGAGTTTACGGCCCAAGATCATGATTGGACCGTAAAACCTCCTTCATGGGCCGTAAACACCATTTAAGGTGTTAAAATGCCACTTAAACACCTCCTATGGCTTGGAATAATGTCTAGAACCAACCACCATTGTGTTAGGGACCTTAAACTTGAAGGAAACCACATCCTTAGGAGATTACGGCCGTAAACTTCCCAAGGAATGGTTCCTTGGCCGTAAACTCCTATAAAGTGGTCAAATGGTGCCCTAATTTCCTTCCATGGCTTGTACATTGGTTGTGATACTTTACATGACGTCCTCCGCCCCAGATGTTTCCACCATTGGTTTCGGGGTGTGACAGACTCGTCGAGTCGGATCGGGAATTTGTGATCTTTCAGTTTCTGCTTCTTCCTCTTGCACCATCTTAGGATCTTCTTTCTGAATAGGGGCCAGAGGAGTTATAATGTTCCCACTCCTAGTTTCCATGATGTTTATATGTGCGCCTTTCAGATTGTTTCCGGTATTACTAGGAAGTCCACCCGGTCGTCTCTCATTTATTAGTAATGCAAGTTGGCCTAACTGTTTTTCAATATTGAGAATGGAGGCTTGCTGATTCCTAAGTAAGGTTGATTGGTCTTTCATCATGATTTGGTGCTCTTTCATTAATTTTTGTTGCTCCTTAATTGCATCATCGGTATCATTGTGCCTTTTCTCGAATGTAGCTACAAATCTTGTAAGCATATCTTTAAAGTCTGACTTCTTTTTTTGCACTGGTTCCACTTTTTGATAAAAACCTCTTCCTTTTTTTTTATACTTTTCCTTCTTAGCCTTCTTGTACTAATCATAAGGTAGCCATTCTTTCTTAGGTTTGCACCATTCATCATCATATATATCACCACTTGAGTAACACACTTGTACTTTTCGGTTTCCGTTCTCGTCAAGGTCACAATCTTTAGTAAGGTGGGGGCCCCTACAATTTTCACATCGCACTCTAATGGCATGGATGGATTGGTCCATCTTAGTCATTCTTCAATCCATGCTTTCCAACTTTTTCATCATTGCTGCCATGTCATCAGAAATAGCATTCACCATCCTTCTAGTTGAGTCATTTCTTAGGTTGTGATATTCTCTAGAGTGTTTAGAGAATTCTTCAATTAGTTCTTTATAATACTGGGGAAGGTTTCTTTGTGAGTGGTCCTTGCGAATCAAGGAGTTGCCTAGTGGTTACACTCACTCCATCATAGAAAATAGAGACTTCTTGTTGACTCTTTAGATCATGGTGTGGGCAGTTCCTTAGCAAGCCTTTGTACCTCTCTCATGCTTCATAAAGTGACTCTCCAACTTGTTGCTCAAAATTGGCTATGGCTTTCTTCAATTTTGCTAATTTTGAGGGTAGGAAAAATTGATCAATAAATTTTTCACGCATTTTAGCCCAAGTAGTGATGGATCCTGGAGGGAGTGATTTTAACCAATCTTTCACGGCTCCCTTAAATGTGATTGGTAACATACGAAGCAAAACAATATCATGAGTCACATTAGGAACATTGAAGTAGTTGGCTATGTCATTGACCTCGTCTAGATGCTTGTATGCGTCTTTGTGATCCTTCTCAACGAATGGGATTTCCTTAAGTTCAACAAGTATGTGGCCTTTAAGTTCAAAGGTGGCAGTTGCAGGAATCGCAGGTTGCATGAGTCCTCGGCCGGTATCGTCATGCATCCTTTTCTTCCATTCACTCATGGGAACTTCATCGATGTTAGCCATGTTGTTGGCGGGTTCACCTTCAAAGTCACTTTCTTCTTTGGATTCGGAGTCGTAATCGGTTATTTTTAGAATTGGATTTTCTTCAAAATGTTCAAACTTGCTTTCCTCGCTCTTTTGACTGCTAGACTCACCTGTTTTCTTGCTTTTATTCTTCCCAAAGACTGATTTAAGGTCCTTGAAAGGTGATTTCCGTGACGGGTTAGTGTCTTCAATGACTTTGTCTTTGTTCTTTCTAAGAGCGGATTCTGGATCTTCGTATGGAGGAACCATAGGTGTGTTTCAACCTCGGGTCATGTAAGACCTACAATCAAAACAAGAAACATGCGTAAAAAGAACAAAAATAAAATGAAAATGAAACTGGAAATCAGCCTTGGACTCGCTGAGTACATGCGAGTGGACTCGACGAGTTCGAGGTTAAAACAGAAAAAAAATAAAACAAAATCCTAAAAACAGAAAAACTTAATACTTAAAACTATTAACTAGATTACTAAATCAGTAACTTTGTGCAAGATAAATCTCACACAAAGGATCGATAACATTAGCAATTAGAATTAATTTTTGAACCGTTCTCCGGAAACGGCGCCAAAAACTTGATGTGTATATAAATGCACTAGTTTTAGTCCTACTTTTAAGATATAATTTAGAAACACAAAGGCAGTGGACCTGTCAATTGGTGGTATAGTTGAGTAAGTAGGATATCGAACACAGGAAACGGTAATTAAACTAACGACTAGAATTAACTAAAACAAGTAATAAAAGTAAAAGGCTTTCTCTAGTTTTGCAAGACTAGAAACTTAGACACTTTACTAAAATGCAAATTAACTAACTAACAGCTAAAACAAGTAAAAACCAACTAAATTCAATGATAAAGAGACTTCTGTTTAGGTTCGATTCATTTACTCCTATGGTTGATTTTATGACAAGTGCAATGGATTAATTGTTATTGGCTACATATTAAAGTAATTAGGTTCACATTTGTTATTACCAATTCGTAGAAAACCAATTAATTTAAGCAGTTATCAATTGATTAAACAAATGAATTTCCTAGTTTATTTATGCAGGTTAAATAAGACTTGTAATTAGCTAATCAAATTACTAATTCAATTAACCTCTTGTTGATGGTTTATCACACAAGCTCACACATTAATTTACCCAATTTTTAGTTAACCCTAGTTTCATATTCACTAATCCTAGGCATATAACAATGTTTTCACGTAAATCATATGACGTAAGCAATTAAGAGATGTTCATGCAGCTTAATTACTTGTTAATTAACAGAAAATAGTCATGGTTAATGCATAAGGTTCTTTAACAAGCTTAATAAAACAAAATTCACCAATAATCAATTAATCCAACCACAAATCAATCCATAGTTGTAAATTTATCTACCCTAAACAGAAGATAATAAGTTTAGCTCATAATCACAGCAGATAGTAGCTTACAAACAATGTCTAATAACTCAAACATGGTTCAAATAAAAATTAAAGTGAAAAGTAAACTAATTTTCCTTAAAATCGCCTTAAAATTGAAGGTTGGGGTTTCTCCAAGAACTCCAAAGCTTTAGCAACAATTTAAGTTGCAAAATTATCCCAAGAGGTTCCAGAGAAAATGTTTGAATTCGTATATTGGCTTCTATTTATAGACTTCATAAAACAGGGGCTACTCGCCTAGTAGGAAACCGACTCGTCGAGTCCCCCTTGTAGAATTCGTGTAGGACAAGGAATTTGTATTTGCTTCGCGAACATTCGTGTGGACACATCGAATAGACGTTCAACTCGCCGCGTCCTTCAAGATTTTTACTATTTTCTTCTTTTTTTATTCTTTCTTCAATTCCCGAGTTCCCGATTGCATTTCTTTCTTCCTTTTGCTTCCGAGCTCATCTTTTGGACTGAAAATACAATTTAAACATAAGTAAGTACCTTTTGTCCATAAATTGCAATAAATTAGCCCAAAAGTAGTAAGATTTAACACAAAATATATGACTAATTATGCATATATCAGGGATCAGGTTTCGGTTTCATAGGTACCGGTTGTCAAGGAGTTTTCCAAATTATTTCCGGAGGAGTTACCCGATGTTCCTCTTGAGAGGCAAGTTGAGTTCAAGATTGAACTCATGCCTGGTGCGACCTTGATTGCCAAGGTGTCGTACTGCTTGGCACCGCCTGAGATGGAGTTATCATCTCAGCTGTAGGAGTAGCTAGACAAGGAGTTCATCAGACCGAGTAGTTCCTCATGGGGAGCACCGATTTTTTCATCAAGAAGAAGGATGTTTCACATTGGATGTGCATTGATTATTGGGAGTTGGATGACAGTATCAGAAGGATTGACAATCAAATGAGTTGGATGCCAGTATCGGAAGGATCCTCCAAGAGGAGGTTGTGGCAATCTTCCGAGATCAGATTCCGGAGATGTTCGAGTCTATCAAGATCACGCTGATGGAGTTCTTTGATGATGGCTACATAACCATTGTTGAGACGGCAACTACAGGTGTTGGGACAGGGCGGGGTTTTCAGTATCGGTACTTCGATAATACGAAGCCCCCGACTTTCAATGGAGTCCAGGACCCGATCATAGCCATGAGGAGGCTATGATGTAGAGGGGTGTTCCTTCACGTGTTCATGCCCTGCTGACCAAAAGGTCAGGTATGCTTTGAACCTTCTGAGGTCTAGAGTGAAAGATTGGTGGAGACTTGTTATGGGATCGTACACTGATGAGTCGAGGGTTGCAGTATCTTGGGATTAGTTCAGAGAGATTTTTTTTCCGCTACATTCCTTAGGTCGAGTGAGAGAGGTTAGTTCAGGGGGTTTTGGACCTGAAGCAGGGATCGGAGATGATTAATAAGATCACACAAATGTTTACTGAGAGGACAATGTTTTGCCCTGAGTTTGCTTTAGAACAAATTCAGATGACCCAATATTTGAGCATGCTCAAGAAGGATATCAGAGAGTTTGTTTCTACCCAGCGGTGTGATACTTTGTTGGAGTCGCAGGAGGCCACCAGGTGGCATGAGCTTGAGATAGAGGTTAAGTTGAGGGATTAGAGGTAGGCCCCAACACAGTCGCAACCAGCACCGAATCAGTTCAAGTCCGCTGATTCTAGGTCTGGAGGTCATCGTGGCTGCACTTGTGGGAAGTGCAGAAAGGTTCATGTCAGATCTTGTCGATCTAGTGGTGTGTGACACAAATGTGGAAGCGAGGGGCATTATGCGAGGGACTGTAGCCAGTTTGCCCTTCTTTAGAGGATAAGGATTTGTTATCATTGTGATCTGGTAGGCCATGTGAAGGTCAACTGTCCGTTTCTCTCCTCCAAGCCGCCATAGGCTCCTACGCCAGCTACTTTGAGGATCACTGACGAGATTCAGGGCAGATTTGAGCCCCCGAGGGCTCGAGGTCGCGCTTTCCAGCTTACTTCTGAGGAGGGTAGAGCAACACCAGATGTTGTCACTAGTATGTTTTTATCTCTTATCTTATTGATTATGATTGTTTTATGCTCATATGTTTGTACCTTTGTTAGGTACATTCTTAGAGAACTCCTTGCCTAGTCTTGTATTGTTTGACTCGGGTGCGAGTCGGTATTTTGTCTTTCACACCTTTAGTAGTGAGTTTGATTTGCCCAAAGGAGAATTGGAGTGTCTGTTGTGATTTTCGAACACGGGATTTCTACTACTTCAGTTTATCTTGGTTACATTCTGGATATCTTCGGGTTATCCTTTCCGATTGATTTGATCCCTATTCCTATGGGGAATGTCTGTGTGATTGTAGGTATGGGCTAACCAAGTCGTTTCGGTGCCATGATCGATTGCGAGGGTCAGCGTGTGGTGGTTCGAACCCCAAGTGGGAGAGAGCTGATTATTTATCGAGAGGGTACCAAGATGGGTTCAGGGTTTTGTTCGGCAACTTGAGCTTAGTAGTAAATTTAGCATGGGTGTATGGGGTATTTGGCGTATGTGGTGGATACACGGGGCAGGGATCAGGTTTCTGTTTCATATGTTCTAGTCATTAGAGAGTTTGCTGATGTGTTCCCGGAGGAGTTACCTGGTGTGTGTCCTAAGAGGCAGGTTGAGTTCAAGATCAACCTTGTGCCAGGTTTGGCCCCTATTGTCAAGGATTCGTACCGATTGGCACCTCCAGAGATGCAGGAGCAGTCATCTCAGCTGCAGGAGTTGCTACGCTAGCAGTTCATCCGTCCGAGCAGATCTCCATGGGAAGCACCGATTTTATTCGTAAAGAAGAAGGATGGTTCACACTGGATGTGCATTGATTACCGGGAGTTGAAAAAGTTAACAATGAAGAACCGTTATCCCCTTCTACGGATTGATGACCTCTTTGATCAGTTACATGGAGCATCCTGATTCTCCAAGATAGATATGAGGTCTAGGTACCAACAGGTCAGGGTAAGGGAGGAGGACGTGGAGAAGATCGCATTCCTAACTCATTATGGGCACTACGAGTTCATGGTGATGCCGTTTGGGATCAACAATGCACTAACAGTATTTATGGATTTGATGAATCGAGTATGCAGACTGATGCTCGATCGCTCGGTTATTGTGTTCATTGATGATACATTGATGTATTCCAAGACCAGGTAACATCATGAGGAGCATCTTCGTGAGCTTCTGGGGGTTTTGAGGCGAGAACGGCTTTATGCTAAGTTCTCGAAGTGCAAGTTTTGGTTGCGAGAGGTTCAGTTCCTTGGACACCTCATTAATCAAGATGAGATTTTGGTCGATCCGGCCAAAATCGAGGCGGCGATGCAGTGGGAGGTTCCTAAATCTCCCTTGGATATCAGAAGTTTTTTTGGGTTTGACAGGGTACTACTGGAGATTTATTCAGGATTTCTCCAAGATTTTAGTACCCTTCATTCGTCTAACGAGAAAGGGGGTGGATTTCCAGTGGGGCCCTGACCAGCAGTCCGCATTTGAGACCTTTCGGCAGTGACTTTGCGAGGCTCCACTTTTGACCCTCCCAGAGGGAGTTGAGGATTTTATGGTTTTCTGTAATGCATCCATCACCGACTTGGGATCAGTCGTCATGTACAGAGGACGGTTTATATCTTAAGCTTCTCGACATTTGAATCCACATGAGACGAGATATCCTGTGCGTGATCTTAAGTTGGGGGCAGTGGTTTTCGCCCTCAAGATTTGGAGGCACTACCTTTATGGGGTCCACTGTACTATCTATACGGATCACAAGAGTTTGAGGCATATTATGGATCAGTCGAACCTGAACATGAGGCAGTGTAAGTGGCTAGATGTAGTCAAGGGTTATGAATGCGAGATCCTTTATCATCCGGGTAAATCGAACGTGGTGGCGGATGCCCTAAGCTGCAAGTCGACTGGACCTTCTATTAATGTGGCATGTATGATCATATCCATAGATTCTCCACTTGTGGATTTGATTAGGGAGGCTCAGATTGAGGGTTTTCGAGTGGAGAATTAGAAGACTAAGAGGATCATGGGTGAGATCACCAGAGTTGTGTTGGACAGTCATGGTTTTTTGACCAGTTACGGTCGGGTGTGGGTTCCTGTATCTAATGGGGTTAGACAAATTGTGTTGGAGAAGGCTCATAAGTCTTGCTTTTCTATCCATCTAGGGGCCACCAAGATCTATCAGGATCTGAGACTGAGTTATTGGTGGTTGTGCATGAAGAGGGAGATTATCTAGTACATCGAGAGATGCTTGACCAGTAGGATGGTCAAGGTCGAGCATCAGAGGCCGCATGGCAAGCTGCAGCCTCTGGAGGTTCCCATGTGGAAATGAGATTAGATTTCAATGGACTTCATCACCAAATTGTCGAAGACGACAAGGGGTTTCGATGCTATTTGGGTCATCGTGGACCGATTGACCATGAGTGCCCATTTTATGGCAATTCGGGAGAGCTTGTCGGCCGATAAGTTGGCCGATGTGTATATCTGCGAGATTATTGCTCACCATGGGGTTCCGGCCTCTATTGTTTTAGACCATGATGTTCGGTTCACCTCCCATTTCTAGCAGAAGTTCCATGAAGAACTAGGCACGAGGCTACATTTCAGCACAACTTATCATCCACAGACCGACATCCAGAGCGAGCAGACCATTCAGACTCTAGAGGATATATTACGATCCTATGTCATTGATTTTGGTGGGAGCTAAGACTCCTACCTACCTCTTGCAGAGTTATCCTACAACAACATTTTTCACTCCAGTATTGGTGCCCCGCCTTTTGAGCCTTTGTATGGGCGGAAATGTCGTACCCCGATCAGTTGGAGGAGGCTGTTCATAGGGTCATGGTTCGGACCAAGGTGGTTCTGCAGACTACAGAGATGATCCAACAGATTAGGCAAAGATTGCATACTGCTCAGAGTCAGCAGAAGAGCTATGCCAACCGAAACCGATCTGAGTTGGAGTTTTAGGTCGGTAACATGGTGTTGATGAAGGTCTTGCCTTGGAAAGATGTGATTCACTTCAGGAAAAGGGGGGATTTGGGTCCCTAATTTATTGTACCATTCTAGGTTATTTCCAGGGTTAACAAGGTTGCTTGCAGATTGGATCTTCCGGAGGAGCTCAGGCAGATTCATAGCACTTTCCACGTTTCACAGTTGCGGAAGTGCATTTTGGACGAGGATGTTGTAGTATCATTGAATGATATTCAAGTTGATGAGCGTTTGAACTATATTGAGAGGCCGGTAGCTGTTCTAGAAAGGAAGACAACGGTTCTGCATTGTAAGGAGGTACCTTTGGTAAAGGTACAGTGGCAACATCGGAGGAGATCCGAGTGGACTTGGGAGCCGGTGGCTGAGATGCAGGAGCATTATATGGATGTGTTCCTCGCAGAAGGCTTTGCGGACGAAGCCTAGTTCAAGTAGGAGAGAGTTGTAACATCCCGACTTCCAGGTATGAGATTTATTCCTTGAAAGGAAAATTCCCCTTTGAACTAGTCAAGTTGATGTCCTTAACTCGATGTGTTGAAGACTTTTGGGCCGCATATATTTTTGGACCAACTCGACGAGTTGGTGAGGAAAAACTTGATGAGCTGGTGGATGATTAAGAAACCCTAATTTTTAAGGTGTTGCACCCTATTTAAAGGCCTTATACCCTTTAGGTGGCCTCCTTACCCTTCTCCCCTGTCCAGAAATCCAAGTCTCGTGCATCCTCTCCCATATTTAAGTGTGTATGAGCTTGAAGAGTGTTTTCTTGGTGTTCTTTTGAAGGATCTTGAGGTTAGAAGTGTCTAGATTTAAGGGAAGGTTTCAGATCCAGAAACTCTTGGAGTATTACAATCCTTTTGAGGTAAAAAGTTGACAACTTGCTTATCTATTGCTTAGAACTCTTCCTTGGAAATTTATTGTCATATATGGCTCATTTGTGGGATTATTCATTGGTTGAGTATTTCATGAAGTTGAGACTTCAGATCTGGACGTTTTGTGGCCTCATTCATGCTTTAGGTCCCTTATTAATCTGTCTTTGAGTTTTGTAGCCTCTTTGTGTCATGCATGGAAGTAAAGTTAACAACTTTGAGTGGGATTCCAACCCTTGGGTGTCATATCTACATTTTTAAGCATTCGGTTCGATAAGAAGGGGATGAATGTGTTAAGACTAGGAAAACTCAATGAGTTGGCTTGGGTTTTCCTTCTTCTCTTGATACTGTAGGAACTTGACAAGTTGTCCTGAAAACACGACAAGTTGACTCGGGTTTTCCTGCTTCTTTGGATACAGTAGGAACTCGACAAGTTGGTAGTTGTACTCGACGAGTTTGGTCAACATGGACTGTTGAGCTCGACTGTTGACCATGAATTTTACCATGTTGACTAAGTTTGACTTGAGGGCATTTTGGGTATTTTGGGGTTTTAATAGAAATGGTCACATGGTGATTGTAGGCATTTGAGTCCGGAGCTGAGTTTTGGAGTTGGATTTTACTAGTTCAGCACTACCTGTGAGGTGAGTGTTCCTCACTACACTTGTTGGGTCGAAGGCACCAAGGCCGACCCTTTTGGATTGTTATACTGATGATTGCATGATTGAGTATTGTAGTGATCTATTAGATTTGTATCCTGATAATAGGATAATGTTATACTTAGTGATATGTAAGATCTATCTATTTTTCTGATTGACTGGTTATATGTTTAAATATTATGTATATGTCGACATGTTATGTGTGTATGGGTTGGGGTGGACCTACTTTGTGGTGAAGGCCAACAGACCTAGGCTGTTCTGGATAGAGTGATGGCCAGTGGGGCATACTAGTCAGGACGAAGGCTCGGAGAACATTCCAGATAGGTTGAAGGCCCGAGGTGGCGTACCAGTCATGTTGTAGGTTATGTGAGCGTACCAGATAGAATGTAGGCCAGTAGGGCATTCCAACCATACTAAAGGCTCTGAATGCATATTGTTTGTTATATTATTCTTGTTTTTGTATTATGATTGGTTTTTTGGGGAAACTTACTAAGCTTCAGGCTTAAACTTTTGGATTATGTTTCAGGTACTTCAGAGGATCGTAGGAAGGGGAAGGCGTGATCGTTCACCTCCTCATATTTGTTTCATGATTTCTGGGATTTCTCTGATGTTGAACTTATTTTGAAAACAATTTGTAATAAATGAAGGTTTTTGGATTTATTTAAAAGTTTTGAAAATTTTCAAAATTTCATGGATGTTACAGCTGAAGCCGCATTAGACGCGATATCCCACGCATGATCTGGAGTTGGGGGAAGTGTCTTTTACCCTCAATATTTAGAGGCACTATCTTTATGGGGTATGTTGTACTATCTACACGGATCACAGGAGTCTGAGGCATATTATGGATCAGCTAAACCTGAACATGAGGCAGCGCAGGTCACTAGACATAGTCAAGGATTATGACTATGACATATTTTACCATCTGGGTAAAGCGAATATGGTAGCGGATGCCTTGAGCCGCAAGTCGGTTGGTTCTTTAGATGAAGTATCTTGTATGACGATATTAGTGGATTCTCCGCTTTTGGGATTGATTTGGGAGGATCAGGCCAAGGGTGTCTAGGAAGAGAACTGGGAGCTAAAGAGGATCAGGGGTGAGATCACCAGATTTGTTCTGGATTGTTGTGGATTGTTGACCCATTATGGTCGTGTATGGGTTCCAATGTCTGGTGAGGTCAAACAGATTGTGTTGGAGGAGGCTCATTAGTCTCGGTTTTCTATCTATCCTGAGGCCACCAAGATGTATTGGGATCTAAGATTGAGCTATTTGGTTGTTGTGTATGAAGAGGGACAACTCCTGGTATCTGGAGAGGTGCATGACCTGCAGGATGGTCAAGGCTGAGCATCAGAGGCCGCATGGAAATCTACATCCATTGAAGGTTCCCATGTGGAAATGGGAGTATATTTTGATGGACATCATCACCAAGTTGCCGAAGACGGCAAAGGGTTTTGATGATATTTGGGTCATTGTGGATCGATTAACCAATAATGCCCACTTCCTAGCAATTCGGGAGAGTTCTTCAGCCAAGAAGTTAGTCGATGTGTATATTCGATAGATCGTTGTACTCCATGGGTATCCGGTCTCCATTGTTTCAGACCATGATGTTTGGTTCACCTCTCGTTTTTGGCAGATGTTCCATGAGGAACTAGGCATGAGGTTGCACTCCAGCACCACTTATCTCACCCGCAAAACGATAGCCATAGTGAGTGGATGATACAGAACCTTGAGGATATGTTGCGGACCTATGTCATTGATTTTGGTGGGAACTGGGACTCCTACCTACTTCTTGTGGAGTTCTCCTACAACAACAATTATCACTCCAGCATTGGTTCTCTGCCTTTCGAGCTCATGTATAGGCTGAGATGTCGTACCCAGGTATGTTAGGGAGAGGTTGGTTACAGGTTTATGGGGCGGATCGAGGTGGTCCTCCAAATGACGAAGATGATACCGTAGACCAGGAAGAGATTTTAGACTACTTAGAGTTGACAGAAGAGTTATGCCGACCGACGACGGTCTGAGTTGGAGTTTCAGGTCGGCGACATGGTATTACTGAAGGTCTCACCTTGGAAAGGTGTGATTCGCTTCAGGAAGAAGGAGAAATTGGGTCCCCGATATATTGGTCTCTTTCAGGTTATTGCCAGGGTTAGAAAGGTTTCTTACAGATTGGATCTTCCTAAGGAGTTCAGTCAGATTCACAACACTTTCCACATTTTGTAGATACTATAGTGCGTAGAGGATGCAATAGTCTCCTTGGATGATATTCAGGTTGATGAGCACTTGTACTATGTTGAGAGGCCCGTAGATATTATGGAAAGTAAGGTGAAGGTTTTGCGCAGCAAAGAAGTACCTTTGGTAAAGGTACAATAGTAGCATTGGACGGGTTCTGAGTGGACCTAGGAGCCGAAGGCTGAGATGCGGGAGCATTATCCTGGTTTTTTCATTGCAGCAGTGTTCGAGGACGAAGTCTAGTTCAAGTGGGGGAGTGTTGTAATATCCCAATAATTCAGGCATTTCTAAATCCATCCATTGGTTTTTAATGTATGTTATCTTGGCCCTTAGATTAAACAGAAGTAGTCTTGGGAAGACCTAGTGGCAAGTTTATAATTTTAGGGCCAGGAGGAGTACACTAAGTGTACATGTGGTTATGTTGAGCATACTAGGGTGCGTCCTAGTACGATGGGCGTAAATGTATGTAAGTTGGGCGTACTCATATTTGAAGGAAACCCTAAATTTTAGTGTTTGTGGGGTATTTAAGCATATGTATGGCTCATTTATCCCCACCTTTTCAGCCTCCAAAGTCTTAGAGATGTTCTTGCAAAGCCCTATCCTCCTTGAATGAGATTGAGAGACCTCAGGTGTGTAATTGGTGTTTTAGAGGAAGGAGAAGTGCTCAAGAAGCTTGGAAGCTTGAAGCAAGGACTAGATATGGAAGTTTGGCTCTCTTCTCAACCATTTAAAGGTACACAGTGTATACATTTATGGTTTATTTTATAGATATCATGTTTGGGTCTTTTTATGTTTCTGTTTTATCCCAAATTCCCCATCTTGACCATGGCATGCCCTGGATGTTTTCAGTCGACCTTTCAGATCCTTGGAGGGGTCCTTAGTCATAAAAATTAGGTCCAATGGCTAGAAGTGTCCTATGCATTTGGAAAAGAGGTCTTAATGGATTAATATCTTGTATTAAGAACTTTTGGACGTGTAAAGTCATAAATTTGGAGACTTTATGACTCTAGGGTGCAGTTGGACCACAGATCTGCAGTTTGGGTTTAAGTGCTTAAGCCATTAAGCACATAATGAGACTTTTGGATCTACGAGGGTACGCCCCATGTAAAGGGGAGTATGCCCCACGTACTAGGTCATCTACCCTGATGTGGGTCAATGTGAGGCTCGGTGTACACCTCACGTACCGCAGGATACCCCCTGCGTATGCCGTTTGTTGGATTTTGGAATTTAGGCTTCAAGTTTTGGGCCACCTTTTGGGCTTGAATGCTTGGGCCCTTATCGGGCTATCTGAGTATGAGTGTTTTGGGCCAAGTGATGGGTTGGACCTTTGGATAAGGCCTAAAAAGGAGTTTGGTCCCAATTTTGGAAAATTAGGCCAATTATAGGTCTTGAATAACTTTGGGCTTTTTAGATCAAGAATCGGGTCTGAGTCTTGGTCCAATTAAGGAAAGGGTAAATCATTTACCCTAAGTATGAGTTATTAGTCAGGGATGGTAATCCAATTATTAGTTGGATGTTTATTTGTTGTGATAGTTCGGGGATTTTAGTAAGCCAGCAGCCGGTGATTTTTGTGCCATTCGTCGGTGTGATGTGAGTTGTTCTCACTATACTCTTGGGTCAAAGGCACCAATGTCGGCACTTTGGATTGTTTTCATGGTTTATTGTATGCTTGCTATGTTGTTGTTATATGTTAGATCGACATCCTGGTAGATAGGATGGTGATCCGCTAGACCTGTATGACTGCTTGTATATGCTAGCTGTGTTTGAGTGTGTTATATGTGGATATGTGATGGTTAGTTAGGTTGAGGCAATCATGTTGTGTGCAGAAGGCCAACAGACCCAGGGGTCCAGGATATACTGAAGACCAGTGAGGTGGACCAGTCAGGCCAAAGGCTCGGAGAACGATCCAAACAGGCTCAAGGCCGGTGCGGCGGTCCAGACATGCTGAAGGTTATGTATGCATGTTGTTCTTGTGATATCTATGATTATGTGTTGTGGTGGTATTTTGGGGAAACTCACTAAGCGTTGGACCTACAGTTTTGGGTTATGTTTTAGGTACCTCAGATGATCGTGAGAAGGCAAAGTCTTGATCGTGCACCTCCTAATGTTATGTTTTGTGATTTTGGGAAAAATTGTGATGTTAAACATGTTTTGAAAACTACAATGTAAACAATTATGATTTTGTTTGGTTTGAAAAAGTTCAAATTTTATGAAATTTTATGGATGTTACGAAAAAAACACATTTTTCACAAAAATAAACTTCTTTTTTCTATGTAATTTTTTGTTAAAAAATATTTTTGTATGTAAAATACCTATATAAAAAAAATTAAAATATTTTTGTATACAAACACATATATTTTTTTTTTAAATATATACAAACACCTATTTTATAATAAATACATTTGTACACAAACACGTTTTTATAATATATATATATATATATATATATATATATATATATATATATATATATATATATATATATATATATATATATATATATATATATATATATATATATATATATATATAGGGGTTAATACGTTAAAAACATTATTTATACACCATCGTTTCGATTTAACCCCAACTTTATCTTTAATTATTCATTTGCCATTATATTTTAGAAAACATTTCATTTTAGGGCCCTTGACCGGTCATCAACAGGTAATGATGACGTATCGGTTTTGCTTCTTTTTTTTTTTCTGTTTGCATTTAACCCCAACATTTACGTATAAGTTTGCGTTTAGCCCCAACAATTTTGTGTTCCCCATTTGCCATCGTTTTTTTAGACAAAACTTTGTTTTAACCCTTGGCCAATTACGAATAAGTATTTTAAAATGTAATAACTTAAAATGAAAAAGCAAAAAACGGAGGTAAGAGTTGAAACTACGGCATCTCCTTAAGGGCGATACGTATTACCTAGTAAGCCAATAACTCTCTTTTTTGTATTATCAATGATTCTTGTATTTAATCTACACATATATTTCAAAATGAAGGAAAAATACATAGTGTAAGTCTTAAGTCTGTAACATCTAATAAACAATATGACATGCTAATATTTAAGCTAATCAAAATTGTTAATTTATTCGTAACGCATCAAAAAACAATTGGTTATTTTTACTGACATATTTGTTGAGATACCATATATTTATAAAGAGTCGAAAAGGTACCTTCTCTTTAAGGCATGGGGTGTGTTAGCAGGTAAGTTAATGGTTTTTTTTATTTATTTATTATTATTATCGGTGTTTGTTGTATTCAATTTAATGTACACATGTATTTTAAAATTAAGAAAAAATACCTAGTGTATATCTTGAATCTATGACATCTAATAAAAAATATAACATGCTAATCTAAAATTTTTAATTCGTTTGTAACTCATCCAAAAAAACAACTGATTATTTCTAATAACATATTTGTTAAGAAACCAAATATTTTTAATGACAATTTTTTTGAGAAACCAAAAAAATGAAAATACCTACTAATAACGCCATTGGCTAAAATGAATGTTTTTCTAAAAAAACAATGGCATATCGGGAACAAAAAAATATCGGGGCTAACTGCAAACTTATACGTAAATGTTGGGGCTAAATGCAAAGTTAGAAAAATACAAAACCGATGCGTCATCATTACCTGTTGGTGACTGGTCAAGAGTCCGAAAATGAAACGTTTTCTAAAATATAATGACAAATGAAGAACAAAAAATAAAGTTGGGGTTAAACAGAAACGAATGTGTATAAATAATGGTTTTTAAGGTATTAACCCTATTTTATAAACACGTTTTAATATATATATATATATATATATATATATATATATATATATATATATATATATATATATATATATATATATATATATATATATAAACACATATTTCATAGTAAACGTATTTATATATATTATGTACACAAACATGTTTTTATAGAAACATATCAATTTTTTATTTATAAAAAGTATATACGAATGTGTATTTATACAAACATGCTTTTATATAAACATGTTTTTATACATAAATTTATACAAATACATTTACTATAGGTATAATAGTATATTTTATATAAGTGTATTTCACACATTTTCTCAAAATTTCATTTTTATAAATAGGTATTTAAATTATTATTTTTTATAAATATGTATTTTGCATAAAAAATATTTTTATAAAAAAAATTACATAGGTATTTTGCCTAAAAAGGTTTCTAAAAAATATTATATAGAAAAAATAAGGTTTTTAAAAAAACCATTTTTAATGCAAAATACCTATATAAAAACGTTTTTTTTTTCTATATAATATTTTTTTAAAACCATTTTTTGAATGCAAAATACATACATAAAAACTTTTTTTTTTAAAAAAGAAGCATTTTTTTTTCAAAGTACCTATTTATAAAAATATTTATTTTTAAATTTTAAATACTTATTTATAAAAACATAGTTATGTGAAAATACATAAAATAAACTGAGGTAAAATACTTTATTATACCGATAGTCAATGTATTTGCATACATTTATGGAGAAAAACATGTTTATATATATATATATATATATATATATATATATATATATATATATATATATATATATATATATATATATATATATTAATGTGTTTGTATACAAATGCTGTAACAACCAAAATTTTCAACCAATTTAAACTTTTAAAAAACAACACATATTCATTAATTCATTACAAAAAGGTTTTCAATTCCTTTATTATTAGAGTATTTCCCAGAACCACATCATAAACCCATAAATCATGAGGAGCGGTACGATCATGCCTTCGTCTAGCCACGATCTCCTGAAGTACCTGAAACAATACACTGAAAACTGTAAGCCCGAAAGCTTACTGAGTTACCCCTAAAATACCAACCATATATACCATTCACATAACATATCATATCATAAATAGAACAATCATGCACTTCGGGTCTACTGTGTGACTGGTCCGTCGTACCGGGCCTTCAGTCCAACTGATCCACCCTCCGAGTCTAGCCATATACACCAAGTCTACAGTGTGGTTGGTCCGCCTGCACCGGGCCTTCAACCCACCTGGTCCACTCTCTGGGTCTACAGTATGACTGGTCCCCCCGCACCGGGCCTTCAGTCGGTCTGGTCCACTCTCCGAGCCTCGGAACATCTGGTTCGCCCTCATGGGGCCTACAGCCTATCCGGACCGCTCGCTAGGCCTTCGGGATATCCGGTCCGCCCTGGGTATGTTGGCCTACAGCACAAAGCAGGAACCGCCTCAACCCAACCCCAGTCAACCAACCATGTGCACATAAACATATAATAATATAGCAATTCATCACTAATCAATCGATCTAGCTGATCACATATATAGCACACTCTAACCAGGATACTGACCTAACCGGTCACTAACATAGCATCATCCTATATACCAAGATTCCGATCTTAACCAGGCTCTAATATAAACCATCCTAACTACCAGGATGCAACATATAGCAAAGCAATAACATAACAACTACACGGATTTCCATCCGATAAAGGGCCGGCCTTGGTGCCTTAGACCCTGTTGATATAGTGAGGATAACTCACCTGCAACTGCCGACTTGAAGAAATAAGACCACGCTGCTCCGACCACCAGCACAAACTCCACCACTGATTATTACCAAATAACCAAAACCAATAAACACCATTAATGACCAAAATACCCTTGGGAGTCAAATTGGTCAACCCTTGGTCCAAGTCAAAGTCCTCGGTCAAAGTCAACCTTCATGGTTGACCCTACTCGTCGAGTCAACCCATTGAATCGTCGAGTTCCTATGCTCAGAAACTCCCATGCCACGACTTAACTCGCTGAGTCGCCCCAAGACTCGCCGATTCACAGCTCAACCAGAAAAGGTTAGGGTTCCACGACCAGACTCGCCGAGTCCAAGGCAATCTTCAACGGACTCGCCGAGTTGTTCTTCCAACTCGTCGAGTTCTTGCCCATCTTCATACAACTCGCCGAGTCTACCCATATGACTCGCCGAGTTACTATGCAACTCAAGTATGATATCAAGCCCAACTCGCCGAGTCATCTCCCAGACTCGCCGAGTCCATACGTAACATCTTCATTCAGACGATTTCAGGCCATTTCATTGCTTCCAATATATAGATATGGACTCCTAGGGCCAGATTCACACGTAAAGTTTCCAAATTTACGTGCATGCAAGGCTCAACAAGCTCCAATCAAGCTATAAGGAGGTTTTGGGACAAAGATGCTCTAAATCAAACCCCATGGCTGATGCTTTAAGCTTTCATAGCTCACTGTTAACCTAGATCTGAAGTGGCAACTTCAGATCTAATCTCTAAACCCGAAATAGGTTCCAATCAAGCTAATACTCCCAAAACAACAACCAAGAATGGATCTAGAAGGAGAAAACTCAAGGTAACAACTTGTTACCTCAGAAATGTGCCCAAGAAGGAGTAGATTTCGGATCTACAATGATCTCCCGATGCTAGCCTCTTGATCTTCTAACTTCCTCTTCTTAAATTCTTCTTCCAAGCTCAATCTTCAACAATGGGGGCTCACACACACTAACTAGGGTTGTTGGATCTCAAATGGGAGGGTGGCTATAATGTGCTTTATATAGGGTACAACTTACGGGATTAGGCTTTTTCCTCCTTTCAGCACCAACTCGACGAGTCCATCTGCCGACTCGCCGAGTTGATCACTTAACATGTGTCCAGAATCGCGACCCGACTCGTCGAGTCTATCCATCGACACGTCGAGTTGACCTTCCATACTTACATTTAGAACCCTGAACTTATACTTCTGAACTCGGGGTGTTACAAATACATTTATAATAAAATAGGTGTTTGTATACTTTTTTTTATATTATACGTGTTTGTATACGAAAATATTTTAAACAAATGGATTTTATATAGATATTTTGCATATCAAAATATTTTTAAACAAACATTATATAGAAAAAGAAGTTTTTTATTTGTATAAATATGACTTTATACAACAAACTAAACACGTTAAAAACAAAATTTTGAAATAAAACAAAAGTAAAAAAAAAAAACAAAATTTAGGATGAATTTGTAACAAAATTTTGAAATTTAGGTCAAAAATGTAAATTTTTGATCAAATTTGTAATAAAATTTAAAATATAGGCCAAAAGTATATTATTTGAAGTGGGATAACCTGTTGACCAGGTAAATTGGTCAAAATGGATACAATTATAGGTTTTTTTGGGACTCAATTGAATATATATATATATATATATATATATATATATATATATATATATATATATATATATATATATATATATATATATATATAGACTAAATTGATTATGATGCCAAAACATACTGACTTTTATGGAGTTTTCCTTTTTGAAACCCTAATGGCATTTTGTATTTATATACAGAGGCTGAGGCATAAAAAGGTAAAGACGAACTTTGATGTTAGAGTTAACATACGCATATATGTATCAAATTTGATTCCACCTACTCCATTAGTGTCATTCTTGCAACAACAAAAGGTAAGTTGTACCCGAAATTGTGATTCTAATTCAGAACAAAAATACAAAATAATCTTCTTTTAGCTCGTGCCTCTAAACCTTGTCTCTTTTAAAGTTCTCATACTTCGTCTATATCGAAAAACCTTTTTATCGCTGACTCCAAATTCATCAGAGATCTCAAAGAACGTGTTGATCACCAATTTCCTTACATTCTTTATATCTTGAGAAGCTTTTCTTGCAACAATGGGTCTGCAACTAACCTCATTTACGTCGATCTCATCATTTGTTCAAACAATGTTGCCTTTAACAACCACGTATCCCTTCAATTCCTCATCTTTTGGATATCTTAGGTTTTGTCTTTTTTTGAAAAAATGGTCATGTAAAGGCTAGCTTACTATGATTGTCTTTCAAGTTTGAGTAATAATAATTTTTATATTTAAGAAATTAAAAAAAAAAAAAAAAGCCACATGGTTGTTGATATAACATTTTAACCTAAAATTATAAATGCCACATGGTTACCTATTAAACCGAAAGAAAAGTATAATAATATCTTAATTAACAATTAAACAAAAGGTTTAAAGGAGCCATAATGGACAAAAAAAAGTGATCATTTAAAATGTATTATTCTAAGTTACTTATTTAATTATTCTACGATCACATTCATCTTAAAGACATGGAGTAATGATGAAACGCTAACATTCGAATTTGATTTTTAGTTTATTGTGTGTGTGTGTGGGTGGGGGGGGGGGGGGGGGGGATTAATAGAAAGTTAGGATAAGATTATACCTGAATGATGAATCAGGATGGATTGCTTAAATTATATGGATGATTATATGGATACATTTGGATAGGGCTCTCCTATTAACAAATAGAACAACTATTTCAACAAAGGAAGAATTTTGAGATTCAACACAAGTCTTAAACACTCAAATATCTCTTGTTTATTTCTTATGGGAAAAGGCCCTATTTATAGGCTCGAAAGAGTCAGTTACAATTATTGTTGCAATCATATGACTGCAATACGACAAACATATATTTACATTTTAGACCCCTAGACTATGGAGGGTCTTACACTTTATGTTACATCCTACCGACACTACTTTATGTCATATACTACCGATAAATACACACAATAATTATACAATGACAAATTACAAATAATAATTCCTTTCACGATGAAGGACAAGTGTCTTCAATAATAATGACTTTATACGTCATTGCTTACGTTATTCCTCCCGCCACCGAAAGGACAGATATTGCTGAATGATGTGCGTTTTGATCAAGGCTGACATTAGTCTTCCATGAAAGGTGTTTCTTCGATATTTTCTTTACAGTGATTGCAATTATGTCATGGTGCATGCATGATGTGTTTACAAAGTTGTTTCTTGAGATCAGTGGGTAATTCAGCTAGATGATGAGAAAGTTTTTCGAACGGTTGTTCGAAAGTTTCAATTGCTTTTATGCTTCGGGGAGTGATTTCACTATCTGTTATAGAATAGATAACGAAAGTTTTACTGACATAATTCACTCTGACTCTTGATTTTTGATCTTTTCCGTTGCCTATGCGAGATGATGCTAGATAGACACCGGCTAGTGCAAAAATTAGATGATCCTGTGTTGGTGTTTCATTGGGTAGATCATCTTTTGTGGGTTTTGAGCCATTGCTTATTCCCATATTTGCGAAAGTGATGCTTGGAATATGTAATTGAGAATCTTCATAAAAAATTGAATAGCTTGAGTGCATCTTGATAAATAATCATCGTTCTTGTTTCGCAAATCGTGTTTTATAGTTTTTTGATTATGGTTTGTACAACAGATGGAAATTCACTGATGCAGTGGAGATTGGTGCCTTCTAAATAAATGGTGTCAATAAATCCATGGATAAAATAATCTCATAAAGTCATAGGAACTAATAAATCAGTTAGAAAAACTGCTTTGGAGCCTAGACGCCTGGCTACTAGATAAAAGCCCATCAGAGAATGGACTTCGGTGTATTGAATGAGACTATCCCATAGTTTAGCAAATTTTTGAGTAGTTGGTTTTTTCATGGCTTCTTTTTCTTTGGTTGATGGAATGGCTTCAAGGGCAATTTTTGCGTTTAATTGGTTAAGAGACTTTGGGATGGATACAGGTTTTTGTGGGTAAAGTTGGATATAGGTTTTTGTGGTGTAAGGAGAACTTTTTTGAACATTCGACATTATCTTTTATGACTGCTTTGTATGTTTCGTTGTATGCGGCTTCTGCTTCAATTTTTGTTTTGTAACTTTTGTGAATGACATTTTTTCCAAGAATATATGAGTTGGAAATTCCCCAATCATCATATATTGGTTTTCTCCATTGAAAATCACTCACTATTTCTTAATATTTTTATGATCGGCTTGAAGTGATGGATATTCTTCTTGGTTTGGTGTCATAGGTTGTTTTTCTGTTTTATGTATTGTTTGTGGCTGACTATCATCGGATGATATTTCTTGAATGTATTCTTTTGGTTGCTTTGTTGTTGAGCTGCTAGCTGCCTCTTCTTTAGATACTAAATAAGATGATAGAATTTGTAGTGTCTATTGTAGTTGCTCTTCTTCACGATTGACTACTTCAAGTTGTTTAATAAATGATGCTTTTTGCTCCTGCTTCTGTTTGAACTGGTGTTGTATTTGCTTCATGATTGATTCCATGTCAATATGTCTACTATCTGAATACTTGTGCCTTTTGGGTACCTAAATGATTGCTTATATCTGTTTGCTTTTAATATTTCAAATGATGATATGAGAATTTTCATATCAATGTATGCTTTGGTGATATATTTATATCACTGTATGCTTTATTACTGTATGCTTTTTGGTGGTGTTTTTATACCACTGTTTGCTTTTTCAATGTATACTTCGGATGGGTTAAATATAAGGTTTCCCTTACGTTCTAATCCCAATAATACTTTCTCGATAAGGTTATTTAGCTGCATCTTGATCAGAATCAGTTGTATATGCATAAATATCTATGTCTGAATCTATATCTGAATCTTCTAAAGGTTCATATCCTATATCATATGCAATTTTCAATAGATTTGTTTCTTTTTCCTTTTTAGTCTTTTTTGGACATTCATAAGCTTTGTGTCCGTCCTCTTGACATATCCAACATTTACAATCCTTTTTATTTGATGGGTAATAATTTGTTTTAGATTGATACTTTTGTTTATATTGCTTTCTATTTCGAAAATATTTTCTTTCACCTTGTTTATAATATTGTTTATATTTAGATTTATAAGTTTTTTTTTTCCAAATTTTATTTTTATATCATTCTCTTTTATTATCTTTACAACCATATTGATTAACTGTAACATCCAAAAATACGACCCAAAAATTTTTGTTTTAATAATAATAAAAATCATATACTGAATGTCATATCATAAAACCATACGTCAAATATCTCAAATCATAATAAAATGTCGTGAAACAACTGTGTCAAATCAAACTATGAATCAAAACAAACTCCCAAGACAAAGACTGAAATTGTGGTGTGTGCGATGCCATCATCCCGAGCTCCCTTTACTTGCGGAAGTAACTGAAACCAAAACTGAAACTGTAAGAACGAAGCTTAGTGAGCTCCCCCAAACTACCACATACCATACAATACATATAAATCACATACTGGGCCTTACCCACTGCATCGGACCAAAGTTCGGAAACTGCATAAGACCGAAGTCCGGAACTGACTGGGACCTTGTCCCCTGCATCGGACCGGTGTCCAGAACTAGCTGCATCGGACCGAAATCCGAAACTGACAGCATCGGACCAAAGTCCGGAACTAACTGACCATAGCATAGCATAAACACATATCAACTAGCATAACACATATAATCTAGCATAAACACACATATACTGCATACTGCATCAGGCCGTAGCCCGGAACACATAACACATAAATCCTGTCTGAGCCACGAAGGCATCAAACACACTATCTGCTGCATCGGACCAAAGTTCGGAAACTACTGCTAGCTAAACAAGCCGACATTGTGGCCGTAGACCCGTTCCTACTAGAAGGAAACTCACCTCGTAATCTGGCTACTGAATGAATTACTCGGGAAACTGTCTGCTGTAGCTCCGGTATCTCCCCGAATACAATTTCCATAAGTACAGTCAATCAATCACTGGTAACTAACTGAGGGTAAAATGACTATTTTACCCCTAGTGAAAGTCAACCTATTGGTCAAAGTCAACATACAGTTGACCTGACTCATCGAGTTGGGTCACCAACTCGTCGAGTCCTTACTCTCACTTTCTTGCTTCTGCTCGCTACTACTCGTCACGTTTGGCATAGACTCGACGAGTTCCTCTACAATACTAACACTCAGTCAATCTGCATCCGACTCGCTGAGTTGTATGAACAACTCATCGAGTCCTCCTTCAACACTTGGACACTCTGACTGTGAATTGTCGAGTTGTATGAACAACTCGTCGAGTCTGTTCCTGAGGTATGAAGATTGCCTTGGACTCGCCGAGTCCCTTCATGAATGAGTCCAATCTCCGACACACTGAGTCCACCCATAACTCACTGATTCCACTCGGCATGACACATAAAAGGGAAAGAAATCGGGGACTAGCGACCCGACTCGCCGAGTCTGAAGAACAACTCATCGAGTCGGTTGCATGCAACACTACTCCGATGATTCTGCTCAAATCTAATGCATACAACTTATAGATCTGGGTTTATAAAGCTTAGTTACCACGTAAAGTTTCCAACTTTACATGTACATATGCATGAAAATGGATTTAAAGGCTAAAAAGACACTTAAAGGAATAGGTCTAGGGCTTTCCAGCAAAAAGTCTCCATAAAGGTGTTAGATCCACGACTTTGGGACTGAAACATGGCTAGACCCGAAGTCCAATCAACCCAATGTGATTTCTCTACCATAAATAAGCTAAGAAATGGATAAAATGGTCTAAATGTGATTCAACAAAGGAGAATCAATCATAGCAACAAAGGGAATCCGGTTTTTACCTCAATAACTCTGCAATAAATGCAAGATCTTGGACCTTCTTCTACTCCCTTGGATCTAGCTACCTTCTTCTCTTCAAAACTTCAAGATTCACACAAGAAATGCTCAAAATGCTCAAGGAAAGGTTAGGGTTTGCTAAATGATGCTCTGAGGGTGAAGGGGACGAGGTTGGGGCTCATGACATGGCTTAAATAGGGTGCAAAACCCAAGGATTTAGGATTTCATTCAGACTGATGGACTCGTCGAGTCCAGGATATGGACTTGCCGAGTCGCCAACTTAAACGTGCTCGAAATCCCGCCTCCACTCGACGAGTCGGGCTACTGACTCGTCGAGTCCCTTTTGAAACTTGAATAAATAATAATATTAAATAACATACCAGAATCGGGGCATTACAACTCTACCCCACTTGTCTCAGACTTCGTCCTCCAAGTCTGTTGCTGCTGCATCTGGGACCAACTCTGTGTAGTGCTCCCTCATCTCCTCCTCTGCCTCCCACATCCACTCAGATCCATTCCGGTGCTGCCACTGCACCTTTACCAACTGAACCACCTTGTTCCTCAAGGTCTTCGTCTTTCGATCCAAGATCACAATCGGTCTCTCAATATAATTCAGGTTGCCATCAACCTGAATGTCCTTTAAGGGTACGACTGCTGACTCGTCCACCAAACACTTCCGCAACTGGGAAACATGGAAAGTGTTGTGGATCTGGCTAAGCTCTGCCGGAAGATCCAACCGATAAGCGACCCATCCCACCCGGGCCAAAACCCTAAAAGGACCGATGAACCTGGGGCCCAGCTTGCCCCTCTTCCGAAATCTGATGACACCTTTCCAGGGTGATACCTTCAGAAGGACCATGTTGCCCACTTGAAACTCCAAGTCTGAACGCCTCCTGTCGGCATAACTCTTCTACCGACTCTGCGCAGTCTGTAGTCTACTACGAACCTACTGGATCAACTCTGTTGTCTTGAGTACCACCTCGGTGCTCCCAATGATGCGATGGCCGACCTCGCCCCAACAAATCGGGGTCTTGCAATTCCTCCCATAAATCATCTCGAAGGGAGGGCGGTCAATACTCGCATGATAACTGTTGTTATACGAAAATTCTGCTAATGGAAGATACGTATCCCAACTGCCACCGAAATCTAGGACGTAATCCCAGAGCATATCCTCAAGAGTCTGAATCGTCCTCTCGCTCTGCCCATCCGTCTGAGGGTGGAAAGTGGTGCTTAAATGGAGACGAGTACCCATCTCGTCGTGAAGCCGCTTCTTGAATCTGGAAGTAAAACAGACATCTCTATCTGACACCACCGATACAGGCACTCCATGTCGTGCCACAACCTCTCGCACATATATATCGGCTAGCTTCTCAGCCGATATGCTCTCCTGGATCAGTATAAAATGAGCACCCTTCTTCAACCGATCCACTATAACCCAAATTGAATCCACTCCACGTGTGGTTCTGGGAAGCTTAGTGATAAACCATAGTGATATGCTCCCATTTCCATACTGGAATGTCCAACAGTTGTATCTTGCCGTGAGGCCTCTGGTGCTCCGCCTTAACCTTCCTACAAGCCAGACATCTTTCCACATACCATGCGACATCCCGCTTCATGCAAGGCCACCAATAGTCGGGTCGAAGATCCCTATACATCTTCGTTGCCCCTGGATGGATGGAAAATCGAGACTTATGGGCCTCGTCCATCAACACATGCCATACTCCGCCCCAGTATGGTACCCATACTCTCCCATGAAGGGTCAACAATCCTCGGTTGTTGTAATTAAAAGAAGCTAGTCGACCCACAATCCTCTCATATTTCTGCCTCTCCTCCTTGAGGCCCTCGTCCTGCGGCTCTTTGATTTGCTCCAATAATGGAGTAATCACTATCATCGTCAAACAAATATCTTTGATCGGGGCCGCTGCTACCTTGCGGCTCAGGGCATCGACCACTACGTTGGCCTTCCCTGGGTGATAAAGGATCTTACAGTCGTAATCCTTCAACACATCTAACCATCGCCTCTGCCTCATGTTCTGATTCATCTGATCCATGAGGTACCTCAAGCTCTTGTGATCCATGTAAATGGTACATCGGACCCCATAGAGGTAATGTCTCCAAATCTTGAGGGCAAACACCACTGCCCCCAGCTCTAAGTCATGCGCAGCATAGTTAGCCTCGTGAGGCTTCAACTGTCTCGAGGCGTAAGCTATCACACGGCCTCGCTGCATCAGCACTGCTCCCATACCTGTGATCGAGGCATCACAGTAGACTACAAAATCTTCTATGCCCTCTGGCAAGGTAAGAATTGGTGCCTCGCACAATCTCTGCCTGAGGGTCTCAAATGTTGCCTGCTGCTTAGGCTCCCAATAGAACGCCACCAACTTCTTGGTCAATCGGGTGAGCGGTACTGCTATCTTGGAGAAATCCTAGATGAATCTCCTGTAATACCCTGCCAAACCTAGGAAGCTCCGAATCTCAAATGGAGACCTTGGGACCTCCCACTGCATCATGGCCTCTATCTTGGTCGGATCTACCAAAATACCCTTCTAGTTGACGAGGTGTCCAAGAAATTGCACCTCGCGTAACTAGAACTCACACTTAGAGAACTTCGCGAAAAGTTTCTCCCTGCTCAAAATCTCCAGCACCTCCCTCGGGTGCTCCTCGTGCTGCTCCTGAGTCTTGGAATACACCAAGATATCATCTATGAATACTATCACAGACTGATCCAGCATCAGCCTGCACACGCGGTTCATGAGATCCATGAATGCGGTTGGGGCGTTGGTGAGCCCAAATGGCATCACCACGAACTCATAATGTCCATACCTGGTCCTGAAAGAAGTCTTCTACACATCCTCACCTCTAACACGCATTTGATGATACCCAGAGCGTAAATTGATCTTGGAAAACCAAGACGCTCCCTGCAGCTGATCAAACAAATCATTTATCCTCGGAAGTGGGTAACGATTATTCACCGTTACCTTATTTAGCTCCCGATAACCTATACACATATGGTGTGAACCATCCTTTTTCTTCACAAATAAAATCGGTGCACCCCAGGGTGAACTGCTCGGCCTGATAAAACCCTTATCTAGCAGCTCTTGCAGTTGCGTAGATAACTCCTGCATCTCTGGGGTAGCCAACCGATATGGTGCCTTGGCTATCAGAGTTACACCAGGGATTAGGTCAATCCCGAACTCGACCTGCCTCTCTGGAGGTATTCCAGGCAAATCCTCTGGAAATACATTCGGGTAGTCTCGCACTACCGGAACATCATCAACTGTCGTCTTGCCCTTCTCCCGGGCATCTAAAACATAGGCAACATAACCGACGCAACCCTACTGAAAATAGCACCTTGCTCTCGCTGTTGAACACAGAACTGGTCCGTACTGTGGCCTCTCACCCTGAATCACTAACTCTCCCCCACTGGGAGTGCGAACCCTCACTAACTCTAGCTCACAATCTATCACCGCCCCATTGGGGCTCAGCCAATCCATGCCTACTGTAACCTTATTCCCTCGCAGGGGAATAGGGACCAAGTCCACCAGAAACTGATCATCAAATAACTGTAGAGAACATCCTCTGTGTACCCTTGCAACCCTAACGGCCCTATCAGCTGCTATCTTAACCTCAAGTGGACAATCTAGCTCCCCTGGAGCTCTGCAAAACCTCTTGTTGAGCGCAAGAGAGACGAATGATCGGGTAGCCCCCGAATCAAACAATAGTGTAGCTGAAATGCCGTTCACTGAGAACGACCCTATACGAAACATATAACCATAAGAAACAATCAATAATAAATGTAGAGATAAGGGAGAAATACATACCTATCACCACGGCAGGAGTCGCTCGCACGTCTTCTGCTGTCAGCTGAAAAGCCCTACTCTTCGCCACCAGCGTCTCAACTCGGCTCTGACGGCCATCTGTAATCCTCAAAGTAGCAGGGGCAGGTTCTGACACCTTCCCTGCAGCTGCTAAACTCGGACACTGGGACTTTTTATGTCCCCTCTGATTGCACTGAAAGCAAATCAGATCTGATGCCGCAATGGCGGTGGTAGTGGCGGTACAATCATTGCTCATATGCCCAGTCCGGCCGCACTTGTAGCAGCCGGAACTCCATGCCTTGCACACCCCGTCGTGCAATCTCCCACACTTTCCACACCGACTGTGGCTCTGCTGACTCCTGGATCTATGATCTGAAACCTTGGGCTTTTTGCCCAAACTCCCTGTACCCAAAGCCGCCTCTGGCTTCCTCTTCCTCTCCATCTCAAGGTCAATCTCTCTCTTTCGAGCTCTGGCAATCATGTCATCCAGCATTTTACAGCTGGACCGGCTCACAAACTGGCGGATATCACTCCACAACATCTCATGATAACAGGCCTTCTTTATTTCCTCATCTGTTGCGTACCGAGGAACGAGAAGTGCCCTCTCCCTGAACTTGGCGGTAATCTCCGCCACTGTCTCTGTAGTCTGGGTCAAATCTTGAAACTCACGTGCTAACTGTTGCACCTCAATAATGGGTGCGAACTCAGCTCTGAACCTGGTGGTAAAGTCCGCCCAGGTCATGGCAGCCAAAGTTGTGTCACTTCCGATGGCATGGCCAACCTCCTCCCACCAATCTCGTGCCATGTCCTTCAAAAGACAGGACGCCAACCTAACCTTGTCCCGCTCGGGCACCTGCTCGTGCGGAAAGCGTTGGCCACGTCCACCAACCATTTGCTACTTGCTATGGGGTCCCGTGCCCCGTGGTAATCTGGAGCTCTACATGCCCATAACACCCTGAAAGTAAGCATGCACGACCCCATCATGGTCGCCACCTCAGCACGAAATGTGCCTAGCTTCTCCTCCATCAACTCTAATATACCCTCCTTGATCAAACCAAAGATCACTGGAGTCTGCTCAAGAATGATACGAGTAACCTCTAAAGTGAAGAACTCTCTAGTATTCTCATCCAACTGCTCAACTCCCGATCCTGATCCTGATCCCTCTTCGGCACCTGAACTGTCGCCTGCTGGTCTAGGGCGTAAAACCACCATTCTGAAAACACATCACAATAAACGTCAGAACACTGATATGATTCGTGGGATCATTACTACTACCGGATTTTCGGTCTCATCTCAGCCTTCCTCGATTCAAGTACAGATCCTCTACTTCCAGTAGTATGGGCCCCTACTACCTTCCACATCTATCCGTACTTTCCTCAAGAACTGCCTCGAGTCCACCTAGCCACTACTGTTGCTGCTGATCTCTATTGCTCTCATCCTAGGCTTGCCCTAGGGAAGTCTCTAACTCAACCCAAACAGTCCTCAGCTGCTGAAGGCCTCCTTGTAATGTCAATTAACCATTACCTGAATACCATCACAGGTGGCGACTCAGATAATCCTTCGAGTAAAAGACTCGTCCCCATAACGGTTAGACTCAGACAAAAGTTGCGCAACAAGGACAAATCCAACACTCTGAGATTATTCAAACCTGTTCACATGTGATATGGCATATTCACCTAATGGCTAACGCCCATCACTCAGAGTCCCACAAAGCACAAAACAAACAACATTCGGACACGGAAAACTACTCAAGCATTTCTATCCTCATAATGAGAAACTGTACTAGCATACAATGCTAAGCTCATGATATCAGGGATAACCTAAACAGGCTATCCTACTGCTATCTACTCAATTTCTAGCATGCAATTCTCATAAGGCTGAAATACATAAAGCAGGTACATAAGGCATCCTCCTAGATCCTTAGTCCTGTACTAGCATGCTGTTCTACTGAAACTGAAATTGAAACTGCAACTAAAACTGAAACTGAAAATGATAATCATAAATTTGTATGGGTAATTTGGGAGTACTTACTTGAGCTCGGCTGATCACATACACCACACCCTTTTTTCTTTATCAAAACTCTTTTCTTTCTAAATTCTTTCCAAAAATGTTTTTCTTTTAAAACCTTTTACCATTTCCTTAGTTTGAGTTCAGACGCACCAAAGAGTGTATCCGAATCCCTCAAACCAAGGCTCTGATACCAACTTGTAACTTCCAAAAATACGACCCAAAAGTTTTTGTTTTAATAATAGTAACAATCATATACTGAACATCATATCATAAAACCATACATCAAATATCTCAAATCATAATAAAATGTCATGAAACAACTGTGTCAAATCAAACTATGAATCAAAACAAACTCCCACGACAAAGACTGAAACTGTGGTGTGTGCGATGCCATCATCCCGAGCTCTTCCCTTTACTTGCGGAAGTACCTGAAACCAAAACTGAAATTGTAAGCACGAAGCTTAGTGAGCTCCCCTAAACTACCGCATACCATACAATACATATAAATCACATACTGGGCCTTACCCACTGCATCGGACCAAAGTCCGGAAACTGCATAAGACCGAAGTCCGGAACTGACTGGGACATTGTCCCCTGCATCGGACCGGTGTCCTGAACTAGCTGCATCAGACCGAAGTTCGAAACTGACTGCATCGGACCGAAGTCCGGAACTAACTGATCATAGCATAACATAAACACATATCAACTAGCATAACACATATCATCTAGCATAAACACATATACTGCATACTGTATCAGGCCGTAGCCCGGAACACATAACACATAAATCCTGTCTGAGCCACGAAGGCATCAAACACACTATCTGCTGCATCGGACCGAAGTCCGGAAACTACTGCTAGCTAAACAGGCCGGCATTGTGGCCGTAGACCCGTTCCTACTGGAAGGAAACTCACCTCGTAATCTGGCTGCTGAATGAACTGCTCGGGAAACTGTCTGCTGCTGCTCCGGTATCTCCCCGGCTGCAATTTCCATAACTACATTCAATCAATCACTGATAACTACACTGAGGGTAAATGACTATTTTACCCCTAGTCAAAGTCAACATACAGTTGACCTGACTCGTCAAGTTTGGTCACCAACCCGTCGAGTCCTTACTCTCACTTTCTTGCTTCTGCTCGCTACTACTCGTCGAGTTTGGCATAGACTCGACGAGTTCCTCTTCGATACTAACACTCAGTCAATTTGCATCCGACTCGCCGAGTTTGGCATAGACTCGACGAGTTCCTCTTCGATACTAACACTCAGTCAATCTGCATCCGACTCGCCGAGTTGTATGAACAACTCGTCGAGTCCTCCTTCAACACATGAACACTCTAGCTGTGACTCATTGAGTTGTATGAACAACGCGTCGAGTCTGTTCTTGAGGTATGAAGATTGCCTTGGACTCGCCGAGTCAGGGCATTGACTCGCCGAGTCCCTTAATGAATGAGTCTGATCTCCGACTCATTGAGTCCACCCATAACTCACCGATTCCACTTGACATGACACATAAAAGGGGAAGAAATCGGGGACTCACGACCCGACTCGCCGAGTCTGAAGAACAACTCGTCGAGTCGGTTGCATGCAACACTACTCCAATGATTCTGCTCAAATCTAATGCATACAACTTATAGATCTGGGTTCATAAAGCTTAGTTACCACGTAAAGTTTCCAACTTTATGTGTATATATGCATGAAAATGGATTTAAAGGCTAAAAAGACACTTAAAGGAATAGATCTAAGGCTTTCCAGCAAAAAGGCTCCATAAAGGTGTTAGATCCACAACTTTAGGACTGAAACATGACTAAACCCGAAGTCCAATCACCCCAATGTGATTTCTCTACTATAAATGAGCTAAGAAATGGATAAAATGGTCTAAATGTGATTCAACAAAGGAGAATCAATCATAGCAACAGAGGGAATCAGGTTTTTACCTCGATAACTCTGCAATAGATGCAAGATCTTGGACCTTCTTCTACTCCCTTGGATCTAGCTACCTTATTCTCTTCAAAACTTCAAGATTCACACAAGAAATGCTCAAAATTCTCAAGGAAGGGTTAGGGTTTGCTAAATGATGCTCTGAGGGAGAAGGGGGTGAGGTTGGGGCTCATAACATGGCTTAATATAGGGTGCAAAACCCGGGGATTTGGGGTTTCATTCAGACTAATGGACTCGCCGAGTCCAGGATATGGAATCACCGAGTCGCCAACTTAAACGTGCTTGAAATCCCGCCTCTACTCGACGAGTCGGGCTACTGACTCGTCGACCCCTCTTGAAACATGAATAAATAACAATATTAAATAACATACCAGAATCGGGGTGTTACATTAACTTTATTAGAAATGGCTTCACAACATAAATCAATTTTTGCATCTTGTGTTATTTTTTGTTCTAAACATGTTTTTTGCATCCATGCTTTTAGTATACTTATTCGTGCTCCTAGAGTGTCTGCAATTTTATTTTGTTGTAAGACTTCTTGTAAATCTTTTATTACATTTTGGCTTACTAACGATGATAATTTTTGATAAAACATATCTAATGCTACTTTTTTCTAGTGGAATCTAAATTATAATAATGTTCAGAATATTCGCATATAAACGGGTCTAGATAACACATATTACAGATTCGTAGATTTGTCAAATGCCATAACGATTCTAATTGAAAAGCTTCCTGTGATACTTTATCTTCAATTTGTTTTCCTATGAATTCTTGAATAAGACGACTTAATATATTTTTAAATGTTTCCATAGCATCAGTAGTAGCTATCATCATTGTTTCAGTTTCATCAAGAGATGAGAGAAAACGATATGCATTACCTTGTGTTTTATGAATGATATAATTAAGAAAATATGTTGGGTGTAAATTTCTTAATTCTTCAGTTAACTGAATTTGTACTCACATTTTATTACTCCATTCTTGGATTTTTGCTTCGTGATTTTGATCACAATCAATAAAAAGAATATATGAATTTGTTGGAAAAGTAAATAATTTGGGTATGTATTGTGGAGGTATTTTTCTCATTTGTTTTGTTTATTTTTAATCAATCGTTGTCTATATAAAAAAATTTCTTCTAATGAAGGTGACCCATAAATATATTGACTTTGATAATCATCTTCAACGTATGATTGTTTTTGTTTTAATCCAAAATTGTTTTGTGAATTTCTATATTGATTTGAATAAGGATTTTCACCATCTAATGAAAAATCATATATTACTTCTGCGTCATTATTATCTGACTTATTTTCTATTTCTGTATTATTTTCTTGAATTTCGGATGTAATTTCTAATGCTGCAAATAATTTAGTTAGTGTTTCTACTTTTTCTTGTAAAGTTTGTATATTAATAAGTTGTGTGTATTTTTAGAAACGAAATCTTTAGTTTCTTTTTATTAACAAAGTAGTTATTATTAGTGATTTTTCTATTTTTTGAGACATATTTTACAAATTAATCTTGTTATCTTATCTTCAAGATTTTTTATTTGTTTTTGTTTCCAATTTACACTATTATATATATATATATATATATATATATATATATATATATATATATATATATATATATATATATATATATATATATATATTGCTTCAATGTTAGATATACAATTGATTATCGATATATCAGAATCTAGATTTAAGTTTAATAGAAATTTTTTAGATTGTTTTAATGTTTTACGAAAAAAAAATTAATTCTTGTTTATTAATATGTAAATTTACAAAACTCATGATTAAAACTTTTAAAAACAAAATAGTAATTTTCTTTCAAAGTTACAACTAAAAGTTATAAATTTTAATAAGAGGTTGATGGTGGGGTTTGTTTATTACTTTTATATTTATAATCATAGTGATGTAACCAAACTTTTCATAAGGAGAATTAAAAACTTTTTTGAAAAATATTTCTAACTTGTTGGTACATAGTTATAATTATATCAAAAACCTTCTTAAGATATATGTTGAATTTTTTTTTTTTTTTTTTTTTTTGGGGGGGGGGGGGGGGGGGGGGGGGTTGACATATTCGAGTGTTGTTATATGAAAACACAATCAAGTAAGGTCTCGTTTGATAATTTCTGTCTGAGAAAGTAATGTCTGGTAAAGTGTTGTCTAGAAAAGTTTTCTGACTGCGAAAAATATCATGTTGTTTGATTGTACATCTTATTGATTGTGCTAAATGATGAAAAAAGTAATAATTCAATAAAAAATAAATTTAAAAAAATTAATAATCCAATAAAGAAAGAAAGAAGCGGGGTTTGGTGTATAATTATCTTTCCAGCCCATTCAGTCAGAAATATATGATTTTAGAGTTTTCTGTGAAAAACATATTTTACCGGAAAAAACCCCTTCTTTTGTGCGAATCAAACAGTCTTTCCGGTCCATTCTGTCAGAAAGATCTGTTTAGATCTGAAAAGATGTGTATCAAACAGGACCTAATATATACCGCAACAAATAAAATATAGGCACGAAAGGTCATTAGAATGCCCTTTATGTCATAAACAACATATGTGCGAGTTCACAAACTTATTTTTACGGAGTTGTTAGTTATTTTTTGAAATTTCAAAAATTTTAATTGTTTAATTGTATAAGAGATCCGAATCTTTTTTTTTTTTTTTTTTTTTTTTTTTTTTTTTTTGGAAAACACTTATAAGATAATTGAATTTGTGGAAAAACACTTTTGGATGGAACATTAGGTCAGCATGACATTCCAATAAAGGGAATAATTCTCCACTTAATTTCAACTTATTAGAAAGGTTAATAATCACGGTTGAACAAAATTCACCTACTTTTATTATAAGCACTATTATAATTGTCCTATCTTATATGAACTAAAAAATTGAGTTTAAAAAGGTTTAGTTTGATAGTTTTGAATAAAAAGTTTTTATTTCAAAAATAAAAACGTAATTAATTTTGATTAACCTAATATATATATATATATATATATATATATATATATATATATATATATATATATATATATATATATATATATATATATATATTTGGTTAATTTGGTTACAATTTATTCGGTTCGGTTTACCGGTTAAACCAAATATATTTTTATATGTAAAAATAAATATTAAACTAAAAGAAAAAAAAAACATATATGAAACTAAAAGAAAAAAAAAACATATTAAACTTTTACCAAATAAAAAAAATACACTAATACATAAAATATTATATTCAATCTTTCACTATATGTTGTCTTGAAGTGTCAATATAGTCATACAAGTTGTAGATGATTGTTAATATTGATGGATTTTACATGCAATAACGCAGATAAATAATTATACACAGCTAAATCATTATACGCTTAAGGGTACATACAACCTATTAAATCTGTGTCATAATACTGTTGAAGTAACATTCTATTGAACGACAAGAACCCTATAAACCCTAGCTATTTTCGAAAAACATAAACAAGTTAGGGATTACATACCTTTTTAATTTCTCTTGGAAGCAAGCACCAGAAATCCTATGTCACTGATGGTTCACACCTAAACCCTAGCAACTAGGAAACTTAAAGAGAGAATATGAAAAAGGAAATTTCGGCTATACTCTTAGCTATATGAGTGACGGCCAAAATTTAGAGGCTAATGGTCCTTATGTATAGTTGATAGAAAAACCCTAAATAATTCTTACACTATTAAAATAATAATATCTTAAATCAGGTAATTACCTGATTTCCTAATTACCTCCAAGGGATATTCTAAAACCCTAAGGAAGGCTCTAAATTTCGGTCATCCTAGGACTATTCTAGAATATTTCTATTGTTTAACTATTAAACAATTACAGCTTAGGTCCTTGCACTTTTAATTAATTCAATTAATGCAAAAATTAATTCAAATTAATTTCTGATTAATTATTAATTATATAATACTATTTCTAAATAATATATTATTATCATAAAATATTAATAACTTGATTTATTGTTATTTATTAATCATATAGTTAATCACTAAATCAGTTTCCCTCTCTAAAAGTCATCCTATTCAATTATTAGGTTTAAGGGCAATAAAAAAGGACTTTGTTAATAATTCAAGTATATACCAATTTAGTTATTGGCTTAGCGCCAATGATGCCAAGATTTTGAGCAGAAAGAAGATAGTAAAAGTAAACCCGCCAGGGAAAGAGTCATTTTTGGTGTACTGGGACAAACGCAGAGTAAATTTTGGAATCATTTCTCTAATGAAAGACAGAAAGTGTTTGACCAAGGAATGTACATCATATTTAGCATTCATGATCGATGCTAAGAAGGAAAAGAAGGTGATGCAGAATATTCCAGTGGTGTGTGATTATCCGGAAGTATTTCCCGAAGATCTTCCTTGATTACCACCTGATAGACAAGTTGAGTTCATAATAGACTTATTACCAGGAACCACGCCAATAGCAAAAGCACCATACCGATTAGCACCAACGGAGATGAAGGAGCTGATGATGCAACTTCAGGAGTTATTGGACAATGGTTTCATTAGGCCTAGTTCATCACTCTGGGGAACTCTTTGTTATTCATGAAGAAGAAATATGGAAGTATGAGAATGTGCATCGATTACAGAGAGTTGAATAAGGCAACGATAAAGAATAGATATCTATTTCCAAGAATTAATGACCTGTTCGATCAACTACAAGGCTCAATTTATTTCTCAAAGATCGATCTTAGGTCAGGATATCATCAGTTGAAGGTAAGAGAACAAGATATCAAGAAGACTTCATTCAGAACTAGATATGGACACTACGAGTTCTTGGTTATGTCGTTTGGACTAACCAATGCTTCAGCAGCATTCATGGATTTGATGAATAGGGTTTGTAATCCGTTCCTTGATAAATCTGTGATAGTGTTCATAAATGACATTCTGATTTACTCGAAAAGCCAAGCGGAGCATGGCAGACACTTGCAAGAAGTGTTAGACGTCTTGAAGAAGGAGAAGTTGTATGCAAGTTCTACAAATGTGATTATTGGATTCGAAAAGTCCAATTCTTGGGTCACGTGGTCAACCAAGAAGGGATAATGGTTGATCCAGCAAAGATTAAAGCTGTGATGAGGTGGGAACAACCGAAAAGTACCACGGAGATCCGAAGCTTTTTAGGATTAGCCGGATATTACTGAAGGTTTATCCAAGGCTTTTCTTCGATCGCCACTCCATTAACAGCTTTGAACCACAAAGGAGCTACTTATGCTTGGAGCGAGAAGCATAAGGAAGCATTCGAGAAGCTAAAGAAGAAGCTTTGTGAGGCACCGATTCTTTCTCTACCCGATGGAGTTGAAGACTTTGCTGTTTATAGTGATGCGTCAGGTGTTAGGTTGGGTTGTGTTTTGACCCAAAGAGAAAATGTGATAGCATATGCATCTCGACAGCTGAAGGAACATGAAAAGAACTACCCTACTCATGATTTGGAGTTGGCAGCGGTAGTTTTCACTTTGAAAATATGGAGGCATTACCTCTATGGCACGAAGTGCAAACTTTTCTTGATCATAAGAGTCTTCAATATCTCTTTAGTCAGAAAGAATTGAACATGAGGCAACGACGTTGGATAGAGTTACTTAAGGACTACGACTGTGCGATACTTTACCACCCCAGTAAAGCTAATGTTGTCGCTGATGCTCTCAGTCGGAAAGTTAATGTTGAGAGACAAATGCCAAGAGCGTTGAGAATTGAAGTTGTCTCGAAAATTGTGGGAAGTATAAAGAAAGCTCAAGAAGAATCTTCAGAAAAGAATGACCGAAAGGAAGAACATTTTGGTAAAACGTTAGTGTTCGGTATAAACAGTCACGGACTGAAGGTGTTCCAAGATCGGATTTGGGTACCTAAGTCTGGAGGAATTAGAGATCTTCTAATGGAAGAAACTTACACTCGATTCATCCTGGCTGCACTAAAATGTATAAGGACCTGAAACCCTACTACTGGTGGCCGACGATGAAGATTGATGTTGTAAAGTATGTGGCCAAGTGTGTGACTTGTTCGAGGGTTAAGACACAATATCAGAAACCATATGGGAGTTTAGAAACTTTTCCTATACCCATGGGTAAATAGGAAGACATCGCAATGGATTTTGTCACTAAACTACCCAGAACAAAGAACGGTGATGACATGATTTGGGTGGTCGTTGATCGCTTTACTAAGAGTGCGCACTTCATAGCAGCCAATGAGAAATGGTCTATGGATAAGCTTGTGAATTCTTACGTGAAGGAAATTGTGAGGCTTCAAGATGTTCCATTAACGATTGTTTCGGATCGTGACAGCCGTTTCACCTCAAGGTTTTGGAAAAGTCTATAAGAGGAAATGGGTACTAAGTTGTGTTTAAGTACAACTTACCGCCCGCAGACTAATGTTCAGAGTGAAAGAACGATACAAACACTCGAAGATATGCTAAGAGCATGTACCCTAGAATTCCTAGGTACTTGGGATGAGCATTTAGCTTTGGTAGAATTTTCCTACAATAATAGTTTCCACTCGAGCATAAAGATGACACCTTATCAAACTTTGTACGGACATAAGTGTCGTACGCTGTCTTGTTGGCTTGAGGCTGGGGAAAAGTAGTTTATGGGGCCCGAGATGGTCCATCAAACCGTTGAAAATTTGAAAATAATTAGAGAAAGAATGTTAGCAGCTCAAGATCGTAAAAAGAGTTATGCTGACAAGAAACGAAGGACGATGACTTTTGAAGTTGGAGATTCAGTTTTGCTTAAAGTCTCACCATGGAAGGGACTTATAAGATTTGGTAAAAGATGAAAGTTGAGTCCAAGGTTTATTGGACCGTTTAAAGTTATTTAGAAGATGGGGAACCAAGCTTACAAGCTAGAACTACCAGAAGAACTGAATGGTATTCATAACACTTTTCATGTGTGTTATTTGAGGAAGTCCACGGGAGAAGTTCCCGATATAATTCCAATTTCTGAATTGAGAATTGATGAAAACAAGAGGTTAATTGAAAAACTAAAGGCAATTGTTGACCGAAAGACTAAGAAGCTTCGACGCAAGATGGTCGAATTAGTGCTTATTCGTTGGAAACATACGAATGGGTCAAATCTTACCTGGGAAACGGAGAGTGACATGTTGAGTCGCTATCCGCATTTGTTTGTTGATGTGTGATTCTGGGGACGAAATCATCCTAAGGGGGAGAGAATTGTAACGCTCGCGTTTCCAGGCTAGGCATTATCATTGATGTAATAGTCTAGGTTAACCCTTGTAACTCTTTTTGAAGTATTAATGATGAAATATTTGAGGATTATGTGAATTATGTGTTTATTTTCTTAATTATTATAATTTAATGAATTAAGAATTAAATAAGGGTCAAAATTAAAGTGTGTGATAAGCCCGATATCTTTACATGAAGATGTAGTGGTTGAAACAAGGATTCCGAAGATATAAAGAATACCAAAATCCGAGTTATAACGAAGATGTTATGACATATCGAAGTTTCGCGACAGAACCGACGACGCTGAATGACGTAAAAAGGGAAATTTACGTTATAACGATATTTATCCTTAGTGATCTAAACGAAAGTCGTAGAGTTTATTAAAATGAGAGCGTGCATAAAAAGAACACCCAAATCTGACTTCGTATGAGGAAGTTATGATTTTCCGAAGTTTCGACTTAGCAGTATGCAGCCCGAATACTCGATTTGAGATCGAGCGGTTTTTAGCCGAAACAATCTAAACGAGAATCAAAGATCTCGTTAATAGTAGTGAAACGATAAAAAGTCAAGCAAAAACGGACGTCAGATGAGGGAGTTATTAATTTATAACGGAGTTTTCCTGTCCCGACCTACTAAAAATAAATAATAAAAAATAAAGTAAAAATTAGCCAACAGAATCTAAACGAAAATTGTAGAGTGTAGTCTCACCTACGCGTGGATATAAAGAACGTCGAAAATGAAATTCGTATGAGGAAGATATGAATTTCGTAAATTTTATAAATAATTAAAATATATATTTAAGTAAGAATTTCGGGTAATATCTGAAGGAGTCACTGATCCTATCTGAACTACGCCCAATGTAGAGCTGTAGCCCAGCGTACAACGAAGCATGACCCGCCTCGTACTCGAGTGCTCCGAAGTACGTAAGCAGTAACGATCCGAAGCGTACGTCCTGCGTAGCTGAGCATTACGCCCAGCGTAATGCGAGGCTTCTGCCCCTATATAAAGGATGCGAAGGCAGCCGACCATTTTGCTCCTTTTCTCTTCTCTCTCTCTCTCTCTCTCCCGTTTTACCTCGTTTTCATGCAAGAAATATCCCGAAGCCCCGGTATCATTCCCGAGACCCGAAGGAAGTCCCGAAGCCCCGAAGATCCCGAGAAGTAAAATTCCCGAGTCGAAGCTCTACCCGCGAGGAGCCCGGTTTTTGTGAAGATCTTCCAGATCTACCGAAGAATACTACTTCTACAAGTTGTAGTTCTGTCCGATCATCATCTGATCAAGTGAGTGTGTAGTCACTTTCTTCTAACGTATAATTATGAAGTATTTTATATGAAATACGTGTTATGTGTATATTTTGTTGTTATATGTGTGAATGTATATTCATTTTCTTCTATCTCATAGATATGATTTATTCTCTATGAAATACATGTTATGTGTATGTGTCTCATATGTTGTTTGGAATATGTATTGAATGAGAATGCTATACAGGTTTTAAACTATTTATAAAAATATATATTTTTACCTACTAATATGTTGGGTAGAACATGGGTAGATAGTTAATGTGTGATAAATAGATGAGAGGCATCGATGTTGTTTTTGATTCAGTCATCTAGCGGAGTTTAGATGACGACCACATAATTTTCTAGACAGTCCTGTGGAATGCTAGCAGGTTCGCCACCTGTAAGTGTTAATGAACTTGGGTGTTCATTCGATGTACTCCATCCCCCCTCATGGTTGCCTTATTTGACATATATTGCCGGGAAACCCCTGAAGCATATGTTGTCGCCCTGATGAAATATTCTTAGACTAAGGTCCCCTATGTTAGTTGTCTTAGGGACGTAAAGTGAGAATAATGGGAATGGGTAATTGGGTTATTTTTGGTTGATGAAATTAAATGTAATTATTTATTGTGGGTTGAAAACCCTATATGCTCACAAGGCTCCCAAGCCTGACCCACTCAGTTTCTTTGTATTACAGGTAGCGGCGCCAGAGCATAAGTTGGATGATTTGTCAGGATATTTTGGATTATAGACTTGTTGTTGTAAATAACTGTTGTAAGGTCTATATTGAAATGTTTATGCTTTTGGTCTGTTTATCGGAACATGACATCCCAAGTATTGTAATATAATGAAAAATACATTTATTTAAGAAATGCTTTGGTAAATCTTATTTTTATCATATTTCGTTGTGGGAACAAATTCCGCAACTGTTTTAATCAAAAGATTACTCTGAAATTATTTTAAAAGCATAAATTAAATTGATCTTTTTTTGCCGTTATTTTGGGGATGTCACAAAGCCAAACTTATGTTGTGCGCTTAGGAGCAAGCCATATATGAGTTGTCGACCCGATAGGCAAGCCATACTCATATTGTGGGCTCAGGGGTAGTCCTGTCTTTTATCTATGGACCCAGTGCATGTTGTTATTTGTAATGTTGACGTGGTGGTACTTTGGGGGAACTCATTAGACTTCATGCTTACAGTTTCATTGTATTGTTTTAGGTACTTCAAGGGATCATGGGAAAGCGAAGGTGTGATCGTGCACATCTTCCTGTTTTTATGACATTGGATATCGGGAAACTCTGATTTTAAATAATGTTGAAAAAAATGGTTTTGTAAACACTTCTTTTTAGTAAATAGGTTGGTTTGATAATTTTAAATTCATTATAATTTTTGAGACGTTACAAGCTGGTATCAGAGCCCTGGTTTGAGTGAATCGGATGAACATTCATGTGAATCCAAACTCAAACTAAGGATCTATGAATGTTTTCAATTTATTTTCAAAAGTAACCAAGAAAAGTTGGGATTTGTACGATCAATTGGAGCAAGAAAGTTACCCCAAGTTACCACATTGTTATTTGTAATGATATGATAGAACTGCATGCTAGTGATAGGCTAAGATCTTTAGGAATTGTATGATAGAATTGCCTGATGTTTGATGCCTAATATCCTAGGAGGACTTCTTATATGCTAGACGAAATTGACATCATTACTGTGGTCGCTTAGTGTGTGCATCATAGTTGTACATAACAAAGATTCTTTGCCTGAGAATGTTTGATTTAACTTTATTTCAAGTTCTTGTCTGATTAAGGGCTTATGGTAGAGTCAAGTATTCGACTGTCTATGGGATCCAACGTTATGTATAAATAACATGCACGAAAACTTCCCAGGGGGTTACCCATCCCTGGATTACAACTTCCCAGGGGGTTACCCATCCCTTGCTCGAGGCTGTGCATTTGAGTCGCGAGACTCAAGAAGGAAATAATTGTTATGATCGGCTTGAGGATTACAACTGGAAGCTGAGTGGTTGACAGATGGATTGGAATCTTGATCTATCTATGGAGACGATTATTTCATGACAATTTTCTGAGAAGGTGTAACATCCCCCTCTATAAAAATCATATCTTTACGCTTCCGATCTTTTGAGAAGTATTGGGTATTGCTGGGATTTTTACACATAACTTAATACAAATTTTCTGATTTAACTAAGAGCCTTTTCAATTAAACAGAAAAAAGTTAGGGTTTAATTCAAAAAACTTATTTTGGTTAACTAGTTTAGGTAAAAGAGATTATACTAGATCTTGTTAGTTTTTCTAAGTACCAGCTTACATAGAACACATTCTGAATAACCAAAATTGAATTGATTGCATGATTAGCAAAGTCGTAGTAGATCTGAAATCGTTTTTAGTATTGATTTTCATTTATTTTAATATCAATGCATTTATGTTTCTTGACTATATTGTGCTTGATGTAAACGACATTGACCGTTAGGCTGTGTCCTTGAGGACTCGGTCCTTCTTCACTGTGCTATATGCTTAGTGCAAAAAGCAGTGATCATTTATTATTTTAATCGGGTCTAACAACCGGTTTAACAAAGGAGGTAATGATAGTTAAGAGATTCTACCCTTGAATTGTGTTATAGGCTAAAGGGTAGAAATGGAAAAGTCATAGGCCGGGTTCTTGAGTGAAATATGGATTTTGTTAGAGAAGTTTTTAGTCCAGGATATTTAGATAATATTAGAGCTCTTCAACACCTTCCCGTCGATATAAAGAACGTCAAAAAATGAGTTGGAACGAAGAGGTTATTTTCGTTTGAAGTTAGGGAGATTTTTGGGTCAGCCGTGTACGTTGGGCGTAAATTGAGTATGATGGGCATATTAAGTATGCCTGAGTATGTTGGGCATAAATTGTGTACATTGGGTGTATCCGATCAATTTCCAAACCTTATTTTCATGGTTTGAGCCCTATTTAAGCTCCTTAACTCCCCCAAACCTTTTCCATTCTCAGCCTCCACCTTTCCAACACCCTCTCTTGTAACCCTAACCATAAATTGAGCATTGTGAGCAAAAAGAAGGTGTTTTAAGTGCATTGGAGTGTTCCTTGTGCACCTTGGAGAAGAAGGAACACATTGAAGAAGTTTTGTTTGCATTGGAGCTTGTAGATCCAGACTTTGTTCACCTTGATACTTCTTTTAGATGTATAAAGTTTGAATCTTGATGATGAAACTATTAGATCTAGCTAGTTTTGGGTCTTGTGAGCTTTTGGTCACTTTAAGAGCATAAAGTTTAGATCTTGAAATTTTGTGACCTTGTTGTGGATAAAGTTCGAAACTTTATCCATCTAAACATCATTTTGATTCAAATGTGAAGGTTGGAGACTTCGACTTGATGGATTAAGTTGAAAAGATGCACTTTTTTGGTCACTTTGAGACTTAAAGACTATATCTTTTTTGTTAGGACCATTCTAATGGATAAAGTTCGAAACTTTTTCCATTATGGAACTATTATGAACCATAAAAATATGATCTTGAGTGATGTATGTAACCCATGCATGTGTTAGATGGTCTTATTAGGATAAAAACATAGGGTTTTGGACATTAAGCATTTAATAGCCATGCAAAGTCATAAAGTTGGAAACTTTATGACTTAGGACATCATTTTGGAGCTTGGATCTGAGTTTTGGATGGAAGGGCTTAATGTAATAAGCCTATAATAGAGTTTTGGGACCGGGCTATGTACGCTGTTAGCACACCGCTTTTTGGTCAACATCAGAGTACGTTGGGCGTACTCTCTTGGTATGCAGGGCGTACTCCGCTGGGAAGAGATATTGACTTTTGGGACCTTGACCGTTGACTCTGACTTTGGCAAGGGTTGACCAAGTTAGACTTAAGGGTATTTCGGGTATTTAAAGCTATAGTTAAGCCTTGGTCTCAATCTGTTAAATAGGTGACCTGTAGAGACGGATGTCAGAGTAGAGAATCATTCAGATTGTTTTCAGGCTGAGAGGTGAGTTTTCCTCATTGTACTTTTGGGTTGAAGGCTCCAAGGCCGACTCATTGGATTGAGGTCCTTGTAACACCCATAAAAATCAAGCCAATTTAAAATTTTTCCAGTCGTCATAAAGCCATTAGTTATTACAAAATGTTTTCAAAATAGTCTGATATCAAAGTATCCCATAAACCATAAGTCCAAAACACGATGATGTGTATGGTCACGCCTTTGCCTTGTCGAGTTATCGGAAGCACCTGGAACAAACCGTAAACACAAACCTTAGTGAGTTCCCCCAAAATACACATACATACAATAATACACATATAATCACAAACAACATGTTATGGGTCCAGTCAATCATCGGGTTGGAATACCCCAGCCCCTGGGTCCAATCATCCTTGGGATGGAATACCCCAGGCCCACAACCAACATGTTAGAATGCCCACATACTACAGTCCAATTATCCTTGGGATGGAATACTCACGACCCACAACCATCAGGTTGGAATGCCCAGGTCTATTGGCTTTCGCACAAAGCAGATAAGCCTCAACCACTGATGTGTGTAAAATGCACTAGGTTTAATCCTACTAACTTAGACACAAAATAAACACACGAAAGGCAGTGTACCTATCGATTAGTAATATAGTTCTAGAAAGTAGGGTATTGAACACAGGGAACGGTAAACAATTAAAATAAATGCTAATATTATCTAAACAAAATAAGTAATAGAAAGGGGTTTTCTCTAGTTTTGCAAGACTAGAAACTTAAGCAATCAAATAACACTTAAACGAAGGCAATTAACAACTAAAGAGAATAGAAGATAACTAGATTCAATAATAAAAGAGACTTCTACTCAGGTTCGACTCATTTATTTTTGTGGTTGATTTTATGGCAAGTGCAATGGATTAATTTGTCATTGGCTACCGATTAATGTGATTAGGTTCATGTTCACTATTACTAATTCTTAGAAAACAAATTAATTCAAGTAGTGATTAGTTGATTAAACTAATAACTGTCCTAGTTTATTGATCCGGGTTAAGTAAGACTTGTAATTTAGCTAATTAAATTGCAAATTTAATTAACTTCTTGTATGGTTGTTCATCATACAAGCTCACACATTAACTTACCTATTTTCTAGTTAATCCCCAGGTTCATGTTCACTAATACTAGGCATATAATATTGTTTTCACATAAATTATATGAGATAAGCAATTAAGAGGATGTTCATGCAACTTAATATACTTGATAATTAATAGAAAATAGTTTTTGTTAACAACTAAGGATCTTTAACAAGCTTAACTAAACAAAATTCACCAAATTAAATTAATCCAACCACAAAATTAAACCATAGTCATAAATTTATCTACCCTAAACAGAAACTATGAGTGCTTAGCTCATATCTATAGCAAATAACAAACTAAAAACAAAATATAATGATTGAAACATGGTTCATGCAAAAGATTAACATAAAAGTATTGTGTTATTGCGTTTGATCTTCTTCCAAATTGAAATCTAAGTTGAAATCTCGAAAACCACAGCTCTAAGAATCCTTCTAGCCTCCAAAAATCATCCAAAGCTTACCCAATTAATTAGGGTTTGAATGAGAAGTGTTTCTATATATAAATTTCTGAAAACAGCGCCAACTCGATGAGTTTGGGACCCGACTCGTCGAGTTGGTCATTAAAATTGCGTGTACGGCAAGTCAACATCAAGAATCGCGAACTTTCTGATCAACTCGTCGAGTTGATGGCCAACGTATCGAGTCAGTTTGCAACCAACATTTTCTCAAAAAACGAAAGTTGTCAGAAATTGTGTATAGTTTTCAGAACATTTTAAATCTCATCAATCGGAGTTACAGTTCATGAGATATGACCAAAACACTGATGAGGGTCAAGTTGTCCAGCAACATCCATCTTTCTTCAAAATCCAAGATCCAAGCTTCCAATCGCTAGTTATGCTTCCTTATCCATCCGATCATGTCATTGTTGCTGAAAAATGAAATTCTAAACTAATTAAGCACCTTTTATTCATTAAATAAGATAAAATTAACATAAAGTATTAAGATAATGCGTGAATTTTATAACTAAATATGCCCATATCAACCACTAATCACACATATGCACATATATCAGCTAATCACATAACAGTCTATAGACAAGCAAAACAATCTAATAAATCATAACAGCATAGCAACACCCTATATACCAGGATACTGATCTAACGGATCATAGCAACATATAACCTCCTATCTACCAGGATACTAATCTAACGAATCATAACATCATATAACATCCTATCTATCAGGATACTCATCTAACGGATCATAAATACATAAAACATCCTATCTACAAGGATACTGATCTAACGGATGATACAATACTCGAGCATACAACATATCAGGATAGCAATCCAAAAAGGGTCGTCCTTACTGCCTTAGACCCTGGAGTATAGTGAGGAAAACTCACCTCACACTTTTGAAGTCCCACGGATAAAACTCTAGCTGCTGGTTGACAGATTCCCAAGCTATCAACATCAAAGAACACCCAATTAATAATTGGGTTCCAAGCCCAAGGTCCAACTCACACTCCAAAGGCCCAATAGTCAACCAATTGACTAAAGACCAACATGTGGCCTAATTTTCCAAATTGGGCCCAAACCTTAACATGGTATTTCCTTAAGACCCATCCAGTTATTCTAGTCCAAAATCTTGGTATTCCCATGGTCCAATATCACGTAATCATAAAGGCCCAATTATGACCCATCTATGGCCCAGTTTTCCAAATTAGGCCCAAGACTCTCGCATAGGCCTTATCCTAAAACCCATACAATTATTTAGTCCATTTACTTATTCTTGGAAAGCCCATTAATAGTCCAATCACAAAAAAGCCAAATAGAAAGGCCCAACTCAAGGCCCAAGTGAAATTAGGGTTTCCACATGAAATGACGTTTAGGGTTAACTGTTTCTTACTTAACCCATTAAGGACTTAATCCATTAAATCCAATAGTGCCTTAGGTTAATTTGCCAATAATTATTAATTAATATTTTAAGCAAAATAAATAATTCTCGAGCGGTCCCGATAAATCCCAAAATTAGGGTTTCAAGGCATTAGGGTTTCCAACCCAATACTAGCCCATTAGGCCCAATATCTAGGTCTTTTGATCAATTAGGGTTCATTAGGCCCATTAGGGTTTGATTCCCTTTGTCCAAACGAGTCACAATACAAACGAGGCACACCGTCACCCAACATGGCAGCCGGTGGCGACAGGAGGCGGCAGCCACCACCTTACGGTGGTGGTTTTGAGTTTCTTTCCTTTATTCTATTTTTTGTTACAATTTGCAATGCTAAAGTCTCAAATAAACACATACCCACTCACTAATATAAACACACACACACACATGGCAGCACATGGTGGCGGTGGGGTCTTTCTTCGGATCTCCAGCCAAGAAACGTTCTTGTAGCCTCAAACCATCACAACACCCAGGCACAAATACCACTACATGCCCGCAGCCACCTTTCATGGTGGTTAGTGGTGGAAGAAGAGCTTTCCTGGTGACAACCACCATGGTTGGCTACCATGGTGGTCTTCTAGCATTTTCCAACCAACCTTTTGATGGGTTTTGAGCATTCTAACACTTCCTAAGTGTACATGCAACCCTAATAACCTTGGATCTATATTTGTCTAATTATCATGCAAAGTTGAATTCCAAGGTTATATTCCTATCTAGCATACATGGGGAACAATTTTAACTTAAAGTATAGATAGAATAACTTACCTTGTTGTTGTTTGTGTTCCTTGAAACCTTGTGAGCCTAGCACCCCAAGTGTGATGCCTCAAATGCTTCACACAACACCAAATGCTCTTGGAAGAACTTATGAGAGAACACGCACTTCTCAAAAATCGGCCAAGCCCTCTTGTTTCTTTTGTGTAGCCGATTTTGGTGGAGAATATGTTTATTATATAGTGTTGACACATCTAGTGTTAAACCCTAATGTGTCATGACTCTTCATTTCCATGACCCATGGGTTTGTAACTCCCATGGAGCATCCATGGAGCATCCTATGGGTGGAACCCAACTTGATAATCCATGGAGCCTCTTAGCCCACTATACAAGATATGAATGATTTACATAATCAACCCATATATTTAATTAGTTATCTTTTGATCACATAATTAATTCTAAATTAATTCTTGATCAAACTAATCAAATAATATTATTAATATATTAGAACTTATAATATATTAATAATCTCCAAGTGTTATTTCTCTCATTTAGTCTATCCAATTGCATGGTGCCATGCAACCCAAATGGACCATGCCGGGTCGGGTCAAGTACATACCAGAAATAGTTATGGACTTAGACACCTTATCCAACAGTCTCCCACTTGGATAAGTCTAATAACTATTACTGCAAGTATGACTTCAGGAACCAATCGACAATCGTAGCTCTTTACAAGGTTTCTCGGAACTGAGAAGATGATGGTACGCCATTTAAGATAAGTGATCATATAATCCTCTGTTCTAGATATCAGTCGGAAAAATACACGGAACAACGTCTTACTTATTGTCCAACAGTTTGTTTCCCGATTTCCGATTTGTTTGACAAAGAACTTCATTGAACACATCAATTTAGTTCTGACCGGGCTCGGTACATAGGTCAAAACAAAATCATCGAGGGGCCCAGATATCAGCTTCTAATCCAAGAAGGAACAGATAAACTTTGACTCATATGTTTGTTCTACCACTCATTGAATTACACACAAGAGCGCGATTTATAATATCGAGTTACCAATGCGTTTTTTGTACAAACAATGCATAACCAACTTGTAAGTAACAAATCATATCTCTAGGTTTGAAGACTTATACGATATTACCGTCTCACGATCACTCGAGATAGAATTCCATGAAGTGATTCCAGTGAGCGTGGGTTGAGTCCAATGCTCAGAACTTATGAGCACTCATGATTGCTGTAGCCTTGTCCAAGACCTCTACAACCAAACATGACAGTCTTGATTCATACCTACTTCCGACATATGACCGACTGTGGAGGTTTGAATAATATGTTATACCAAACAAAAATTATTCTGGAAGTCAAAACATGCAAAAGAAATATAGTAAACGATCGACAAGAGATAGCAACACTTTACTCATAAATAAAACACTTTTATTCATCATCAGATGTCAATTACACTTTACAAATTTCGAGGTTATCTAACTACTAAATCTAATATCATCCTTCATCCCTATGCTCCGAGCATGCTGGAGATGCTTAACCCGAGTCAGTCCCTTCGTGAGGGGATCTGCCGGATTCTCATCTGATGATACCCTCTTTGCCACGAGGAGTCCTTCTTCGATCCGATGTCTGATGAAATGGTATTTTCTGTCGATGTGTCTGGATCTCCCGTGATCCCTTGGTTCCTTGGCTAAGGCAACAGCACTTTCACTATCACAGAAAATTTCCATTGGCTCTTTAATAGCTGGTACAACTCCAAGGTCTCCAATGAAGTTCCTCAGCCATAACGCCTCCTTTTCCGCCTCGCTAGCTGCAATATACTCTGATTCACAAGTAGAATCTGCCACTGTCTCTTGCTTGGAACTCTTCCAAGAAATTGCTCCTCCATTTAGGGTAAAGACCCAGCCCGACTGAGAGCGGAAGTTATCCCTATCAGTCTGGAAGCTAGCATCACTATACCCTACAACTCTCAAGTCATCACTCCCACCGAGGGTAAGGACCCAGTCCTTAGTCCTTCGTAGGTACTTGAGAATATTCTTTACCGCAGTCCAGTGTGCCTTGCCAGGGTTCCCCTGAAACCTGCTAACCATGCTTACGGCAAAAGCTACATCAGGTCGAGTACACGTCATAGCATACATGATCGATCCTACAGCCGAAGCATAAGGTACTTGACTCATTTGTGCTATCTCAGCCTCAGTGCTAGGGCTTTGTGTCTTACTCAGTTTGGCGTTACTCTGGATGGGCAATTCTCCTTTCTTGGAGTCCTGCATGCTGAATCTCTTCAGCACCTTATCCAAGTAGGTACTTTGACTAAGTCCAATTAGTCTTTTACTCCGATCTCTCAAGATCCTTATCCCTAAAATATAGGCAGCTTCACCAAGGTCCTTCATAGCGAAACACTTTCCAAGCCAGGATTTTACTTCCTGCAGGGTTGGAATGTCGTTTCCTATGAGTAGTATGTCATCCACATACAATACCAAGAAGCTAACTATACTCCCACTAGCCTTGACATACACACAAGATTCATCTTCACTCCTAGAAAAGCCAAATTCCTTGACCTTTTCATCAAAGCAAAGATTCCATCTGCGAGGTGCTTGCTTTAACCCATAAATGGATTTCTCAAGCTTACACACTCTATTGGGGTACTCGTTGCTGACAAAACCCTCTGGCTGACTCATGTAAACATCTTCAGCCAACTTTCCATTAAGGAAAGCCGTTTTGACATCCATTTGCCAAATTTCATAGTCATGAAATGCGGTTATGGCTAACAGAACCCGAATAGACTTAATCTTGGCTACCGAAGAAAAGGTCTCATCATAATCCACTCCAAGAATTTGAGAGAAGCCCTTTGCAACCAGTCTAGCCTTATAAGTGTGTACTTTACCATCCATGTCGGTCTTCTTCTTGAAGACCCATTTTCACCCTACAGTCTTCCGACCTAGTACATTCTCAACCAAGTTCCAAACTTGATTGTCATACATGGATTGTATCTCGCTATCCATAGCCTCTTTCCATTTAGCAGACTCGGGGCCTGCCATGGCTTCCTCGTAGCTGTTAGGGTCATCTTGACTTACTAGTGTTCCATCACTAATAAGTGTCTCACCTTCTGCAGTAATATGAAATCCATAGTAATGCTCAGGTGCACTCCTAACTCTCGTGGAACGCCTCAGAGGTACAGATTCGTCAATTGGCTCAACAGGAGGTTCCTCCTCAAGTTGAGGGCTAGAGTTTGAAGTTCCTTCACCACTTGACTCTTGAATTTCTTCAAGATCAATTTGCCTCCCACTGTCTCCTTGGCTTATAAACTCTCTTTCTCGAAAGACTCCTCTTCTTGCTACAAAGACCACATTGTCACTAGGTCTGTAGAAGAGGTGACCAAAGGATTGATGTAGGTAGCCGATGAAAATACACCTCTCGCTTCGGGGTTCGAGCTTATCATGAGTCTCGCGTCTCACGAAAGCCTCGCAACCCCAAATCTTGATGTGGTCTAATTTAGGTACTTTACCAGTCCACATCTCGTGAGGAGTTTTGGCAACTTTCTTTGTAGGGACTAGATTAAGGATATGAGCGGCAGTCTCTAAGGCATACCCCCAGAATGAGATTGGTAGCGAAGCTCGACTCATCATGGAATGAACCATGTCCAACAAGGTTCGATTACGCCTCTCAGCCACACCATTCAACTGCGGTGTCCTGGGAGGTGTCAATTGTGAGACAATCCCACATTCCCTTAGATAGTCGAGGAACTCTGAACTAAGATACTCACCACCTCGATCAGATCGAAGCATCTTAATGTTCCTGCCCAATTGATTCTCGACTTCCTGTTTAAATTCCTTAAACTTCTCGAAAGTCTCTGACTTATGCTTGATTAAGTAGACATATCCATATCTACTATAATCATCAGTAAAAGTCAAATAATAACGATTAGCATCCCTTGTGGCATGTTTGAATGGTCCACACACATCCGTGTGTATAAGGTCCAACAAACCTTCACCCCTTTCACACGAGCCTGTGAAGGGTGACTTTGTCATTTTTCCAAGTAAGCATGATTCGCAACTATCATTTGACTTTAGGTCAAACGACTCCAAGACTCCATCCTTTTGGAGTTGGCCTATGCGTTTCTTGCTTATATGTCCAAGATGACAATGCCATAATGATGCTTTATCCAAGTTATTATTAGTAGTAGAATCAATACACAAAACATTATTTCCTAAGTTATCTACAACAGACACAACTTCATACACACCATCACAAGGTAATGCTTTAAAATAAAGAACATTATTAAAGAAAGCATTAATAGAACCAACTTCATTATTAAACGAAAAGGTAAACCCTTGTTTGTACAAAGCATGAAAGGAAATAATATTTCTTGCCATTCCTGGCGAGTAACAACACTTATTCAAATCTAAACTAAACCCACTACTTAGTGATAAAGTATAAACTCCAATCTTGGTGACAGGTGAAGCTTTCCTGTTCCCCATGATCAAGTTTATTCTTCCTTGCTCCACATTCTCACTTCTTCTTAGTCCCTGCAAGTCACAACAAATATGAATACCACAACCGGGATCAAGGACCCAAGATTTTGAATGGGGTGAGTTATTAGAAATGATAGTGTAAATACCTGCATGGTTGGGTTTGACTTTCCCATCCTTCACATCCTGCTGGTACTTTGGGCAGTTCCGCTTCCAATGAGCTTTTTCATGGCAATAGAAGCATTCAGCCTCTTTTGGGTCAGAAGAAGGAGTAATGAAACCTTTCTTGGTTCCACTTAAAGAAGAGCCATCAAGGGTCCGAGCCTTGGTACCCTTCAAAGATCTCTTTCTCTTCCTCCCTCGACTTTTCCCGATTGCCAAAACCGGAGTTGAGTTTGGAGTAGGAGTGATAGCAACCGACTTCCCCTTAAGACCTGTTCTGCAGTCTTGAGAAGTCCCTGAAGTATGCTGAGTGTGACCTCTTCCTTATTCATGTGATATGTCATGCGGAATTGATCATAGCACGATGGTAAGGAGCGCAAAATTATATCTATTGCAAGCTCCTCAGGGAAGTTCACATTAAGCTTCAGCAATCGATCCACATACCTTTGCATTTTCTGCATGTGGCTCGTGACGGAATCCCCGTCCTTCATCATGGTTGTTATCATGGAGCAGATGATTTCGTACCTCTCTTGTCGTGCACTTTGATGGTATCTTTCCATCAAATCTTGGTGCATTTCATAAGGGTAGAAATCCTCATAGGACTTTTGGAGTTCTGCTGTCATTGTAGCCATCATGATGCATGCTACTTTCGTAGCATCCCTTTCATGTGCCTGAAAGTCAGCGATCTCCTGAGGAGTTGCAGTGGTCTCATCAATCTCCTTAAGCTCCTTGTCAAGGACATATTCTTTGTCCTCGTAGTGGGTAATCATCCAGATGTTTCTGATCCATTCATTGAAGTTGGATCCATCAAAGGTGACTTTCCCACACAAACTCATAAGAGTAAAGGAGCCATTAGGATTCGAGCCAGAAGCATTATTTGAAGACATCTGAAAGAGGAGAACAAGTTTAGTATAGATTTAAGAGAGTCCTTAATAAAAACACCCAAATGTAATATTAAGGCTAGGATCCAATCACAATATAATATAACTTAGAAGTGGTATGCCGTAATCTAAGCTATACCATATTTGAAAGGTAGGTGAATGACGATTCACCAATTTCCACCACGAAAACCGAAATATTAGATATTAGGTTTTATAATTGGTTCTTAGAAATTCCTAGATTCTTTGAGATTCAATGAACTTTTTCAAAGGCATGTTTCAATCTCGAGAGTGCCCTCCAAGTTTTGTGACTGGGATACCGAGGATCAATAAACGAGGTGTGAAGTAACCATGCAAATCACTTGGTACCCTTAAAGTTTATCACTCAATCGATGTGCCGGTAAACCACACACGCTCCACCGATACTATAATAAACCTTAAGTCACCCTTTACCTACCTTGTTAAGTCCAAGTTAGTGTGCCGGTTAACCACACACGCTCCACCAACGACTTAGACAAAGTGTAAAGTGTAATTTCATGGAATAGCACCTTATTCACATTTTCCTAAAGTAACTAAGATTGGGAATTTAATAAAACATTTAGTTACTTTATAATATTCATCATACTTTGAATGAGAGTTTATAAGTCCTTGTCTTACCCGTTCGGCTAACGACCCTCCACCAGTCAAGCAAGCGGTGGGTGAGAGTAGACACCCATTAAGTCACCATTTTATAGGCAACAACCTTATACCCACCTTATAGACCGGCTTCGTGAATGAGGCGTACTAGCGGTAAGACGACTTTATTCTTATACATACATATATATATATATATATATATATATATATATATATATATATATATATATATATATATAATTATTAAATCATCATAATATAAGTATAAGGGTTGAATTTTAACTTTTAAAATTCTAGGGGTTGGAACTTAAAGTTTTAACTTAACTTTACTTGTTCCAAAACTTGAGGGTAAGTTTTGTAACTTTCAAAACTTTTCATTTCTTGTAACTTATGAGTTTAATAGAGTAATAAAATGAAGACTCTTCATTTTTCTAACTCTTGTGTTTGTTTTAATGGTTTTAATTCAAGTGTGACTCTTGGTTTTCCATAACTTGAGGACAAGTTATGGACTCCATTAAAACACATTATGATCAAGAATTAATCTACCACATAGGTTACAAATAATTCCTATGATCATCTAAAACATCATAAGAACAAGAACATGAATATGAACACATTCATAAATTACACTTAAAACTTTGTAATTTTGATAACTAGTTGTTGTAAATGAATTAGCAAAGACATTACACCACCAAAAACAAGTTTTCAATTACCAAAACAGTTTAGGGTAATGTTTCTAATTCATTTCCAGCAACTAAATCGAAATTCTACAATCAGTCGACCCTACTCGCCAAGTGCATGAACTCACTCGCCGAGTTGGTTGAAGATACACATGAACTCGATGAGTCCCCCCTATAGACTCGACGAGTCCACTCGCAGACAGCAAGATTTTCGACTTTTTTTCAACTTTTAAGCACAAATAAAAAACAAACAAGCCTAGGCTCTGATACCACTGATGGGTTTTGAGCATTATAACACTTCCTAAGTGTACATCCAACCCTAATAACCTTGGATCTATGTTTGTCTAATTATCATGCAAAGTTGAATTCCAAGGTTATATTCCTATCTAGCATACATGGGGAACAATTTTAACTTAAAGTATAGATAGAATAACTTACCTTGTTGTTGTTTGTGTTCCTTGAAACCTTGTGAGCCTAGCACCCCAAGTGTGATGCCTCAAATGCTTCACACAACACCAAATGCTCTTGGAAGAACTTATGAGAGAACACACACTTCTCAAAAATCGGCCAAGCCCTCTTGTTTCTTTTGTGTAGCCGATTTTGGTGGAGAATATGTTTATTATATAGTGTTGACACATCTAGGGTTAAACCCTAATGTGTCATGACTCTTCATTTCCATGACCCATGGGTTTGTAACTCCCATGGAGCATCCATGGAGCATCCTATGGGTGGAACCCAACTTGATAATCCATGGAGCCTCTTAGCCCACTATACAAGATATGGATGATTTACATAATCAACCCATATATTTAATTAGTTATCTTTTGATCACATAATTAATTCTAAATTAATTCTTGATCAAACTAATCAAATAATATTATTAATATATTAGAACTTATAATATATTAATAATCTCCAAGTGTTATTTCTCTCATTTAGTCTATCCAATTGCATGGTGCCATGCAACCCAAATGGACCATGCCGGGTCGGGTCAAGTACATACCAGAAATAGTTATGGACTTAGACACCTTATCCAACACCTTTCACCCACACACTCCCGTGGTGACGAATGAAACACGCACAAACATCACATCATTAGCTAAAATGCAAAAACACACATGAAGCACACACATCACTGCCACTCTTATGGTGGTTTACGGCGACCAGAAAGGATATCATCAAAAGGTGATAGCCATCAAGGAGGATATGGCAATGGACATGAGAGAAACGACAGAAGAACAAGAGAAAGAGAAAGAGAGAGAGAGAGAGAGAGAGAGAGAGAGAGAGAGGGGGAAGGGTTGGCATTACTAGAGAAGACAGAGGTATGGTGGCCCCAAAGTCGGCCTTGACTCACGTAATCTCCGGGAAAACAACAGCAACGGACGTCCGTTAGCCACAACAGGAGAAGAAATGGAGAAGAGAAGCAAGCTGGAACAACAACGTTGATATTCACGATGTCCGACGTTATTCTGGTCGTTGGTAGCCCACACTTTGTCATTCACAGCTCAAACTCCAGTATCGGTGGTCCTCCAATCCACTCACGGTATCATCGGTAGCAGGCGGCAACTTGATCCGATCGGAAAAACGAGAAGAAGGAAATCGGCGGCTAGGGAGTCACAAGGTAGTGGCGGCTAAAGAAAACATTAGGGTTAGGGTTAGAAATGATTAAATATGGAAGTTGGACATAAGGGTGACGAGTTCACCCGTACTTCATCAAACTTCCATCCATTTACCAATATCAACCCCTCCCCACAAGATCTTTTCCAATTTAAACCCAAAACTTACCTTTTAACCCCTACTTCCATAGAATATCTTCAAATGAAATCCCTAAAGTTACCATTTAACCCCTATCAAAGTCCTTTCAAATTAAGTCCTAATAGTTACCAAGCACCCCCTGATTTCTAAAAACTTTTACAAAACCAACCCGGATCTTACACTTTAACCCCCAAAGGTCTAATTTATATTGTTTGGCTCCCTGAACTAACACCCCGCTAAATAATTATGGATTTTAGGGCCATTATAAAATAATATAAATTATAAATTTACATCTCGGGGTTCCGGGTTTATTATTTAATTATTATATTTTAAAAGGGATGTTACAACTCTCCCTCACTTAAATTTGATTTTGTCCTCGAAATTGTTTCTTCTCATTCCGTACACGCCAAACGACTTGAAGTACAATCCCGAGCATAACTGTAGCACCTGGTTCCTGGTAAGTATTCCTTGTATCTAATATTTCTTAAATAATACATTTTTGTCTTGGACTCTGCGAGTTGAAGGACCAACTCGCCGAGTAGAAGCGGGATGAGACGCGGGGTTTGAGCCTCGGACTCGGCGAGTCGGTTCCCGGACTCGGCGATTAGGCCCTGTTTGGGCAAAAACCCTAACCCGGGTGATTGCACCCTATTTAAGCACTCTAACTCGGCCTCCCTTGTCCCTAACACTTCTAGAAGAGCTGTAGAGCGAAACCCTAGCCCCCTTTTTGTCCTTGTGAGTGATTTTGGCCTTGTGAAGGAAGTTTGAAGCTTCAGAGAAGAAAAAGGAGGTGGAAGAGTGCAAGGAGGAGAAGTAGATCCGACATCTACCCTGCAAGAAGCTTCCATTTAGGTAGAAAAGTCCCTACCTTGATCAATAGTTCATTAGATTCCCTTTCTGTCCCTAATTGGTGGTTTTCAAGCCCTAAAACACCAAACTCCATGTGTTTGTGCTTTATGATCCGAAAGGACTTCAAATCTAGACCTTATGGACGTATTAGAAGTATAAACTCTCTATGGTTGAAGTGATTGAGATCCCTATTGAGTGTATGACCTCATAAAGAGCTTGGATTTGTCTTTTGGAGCTTAAAGGGCCATGCATGCACGTAAATTTTGCAACTTTACGTGATAAACATGCCCTAGGAACATAGATCTATGGTTTGGAAGCGTTGCATGTCTCAGATTTGGTCTGTATGGGAAGTGGGTTGCAGGGACTCGGCGAGTCCCAAAGTGGAACTCGGTGAGTTCTATGAAGATGGTCTTAGACTCGGCGAGTTGGATGAACAACTCGGCGAGTCCTATGAAGATTGCCTGGAACTCGACGAGTTGTTCTTCAAACTCGACGAGTCATATGAACTGTTACTGAGTAAGAGGGATTTAGGTGTTGAAGTTACAACCCTTCGTATCTGCACGCGGAATTAGCAATTTAACATGTAGAAATAGTCCTAAAAACCCAAATCCTCATAAAGGATGCTCCGGTGAGGATTTGGAAGCGAGTAGGAGATCTGCTCGTGGGGACTCGGCGAGTTGTTCTTGGACTCGTCGAGTTGGATCGCGAGTCGGTTTTGTCGTCCCAAGTAGTGAGTTAAGGGTGACTCAGTGAGTAAGAAGAGGAACTTGTCGAGTAGGACCGGGTTAGTAGGAGAAGGACTCGACAAGTGTGTGCCATGACTCGGCGAGTCCAGTCAACTGGAAGTTGACTTTGACCAAGGAGTTGACCTTGGACCAGGGGTGGGTCAGTCATCTGACCTAAGGGTGTTTATGAGTGGCTAATCTATGTTTATGATTTATAGCTGGAGGATTACCGATTCAGCAGTTAGGCGCTTAGCAAGCAGACTTTCAGCAGCTACTTTTCGAGGTGAGTTACCTTCCAGTAGCAGTGGGTCTATGGCCACAATGCCGGCCCACTAGTAGGAGTTGTATGATTAGATGATTGTCTTTGTGATATTCATCTAGGGTTGCTACTACCTGTGATATGTTTATGTGCTAGTATGATATGATGTTGTGTGTTAGTGACAGTAGGGGAGATAGTCCCTATATTACCGGTCGATACGACCGAAGGGGCAGTCATGCCCAACCATGCTAGATAGATTATGTAATACGTGTTATGTGGTAGTGGTAAGGGTGAAATAGTCCCCAGCATCCGGTTGAGATGACCGAAGGGGAGACCAGCACCCAGGTATGTTAGTCAGCATCTGGTCGAGAGGACCGAAGGGGAGACCAGCACCCAGATATGCTAGTCAGTATCCGGTCGAGAGGACCGAAGGGGTAGGCCAGGCACCAAGATATGCCTGACAATATATGTATGTTATGTGGTTATTTGGTATGTGGTATGGTGGGGGAACTCACTAAACTTCATGCTTACGGTTTTTAGTTGTTGTTTCAGGTGCCTCTTCAGCGAAGGGGAAGGAGCTAGCGCGGTAGCGACATATCACACACACGCACTTTGTTTTCCGCACTACGAGATACTCTAGGATTTGTACTCTGACATTATGGTTGTTTTTATGTTTTGGTTTCGGACACGAAATATATTTATGAAATGATGATTCAAAGGATGTTTATTCACAAATGTTTTCCAAAGCGTTGATTTAAAAATGAAATTTTTGGCCGTGAAAATTAGGTCGTTACAATAACCTATCCATTCCAAGGCAACCGTAACCAACCCTTGCAGGGTTCTAAAACCTGAAAATAAACAAATCCCTTGCAATATGATCACATTTACTCGATCCGAAACCTGAAATATCGAGATGGTCTGGCTCCCTGACAAACCTCTCATACCAAATCATTATTGTTGAGCCCTGTCCGCTTGTCTTTTATCTAACTATTTAACTCTTGATATCTGGGGGTTCCAACATCTAGATACTTCTCATACACCTAAAGACCTAATTCATCAATACTGCCCTAAACACTGAAACTGTCTGAATACTGATCTGCCTGAAGAAGTATGTTGCCACATGACTGCTTTCCAAATTCTATCGAGACCTCCATGGTCTCAATTCGTTCACCAATCATCTAACATACCAGGTTCCAGCCCGGTCATGGAGCTAAAGGACTCCCACATAGTTTCCTCACACGACTTCCAAATGAAATCCTTCCCTGGAACTAGTTGCCACTAGTTATCATGCCACTGCAACTCTAACAACCTCTTGATCCAACTGATCAGATCCATGCGTTGAATCCGGATGTTACCCAATCCATGGCTAAAAGCCATTGCTACATGACCAATGGTAGCCTTACATCACAAGCAACCTTAAGCAATCCATTGCTTCCTTGATCTCATAATTGTAGTGAAGTTCCTACAGTCTTATCACTGGCTTAACCAGGTCTAATCCCTATGGGGAAATCCATAAATTCATCTATGGATTTCCATATCCTCACTGCTACACCCGAACTGGTGGTTACTATTGTCCCTTCTGCATCCTAACAACGTGCTCATGCTATCTACCAACCTAGTGAATGTTGCGGCTACACACACAGACTTACAACACTTTTAGCACTATCTGTTGTTAGTGAATGCTATGGCTACCCCTGTAGTCTTACAACATCCCCCCAGAGTCTTACAAGACTTTCCATACTACCTGATCGCTAGTAAATGCTACGGCTACCCCCTCAGTCTTACAACACTTTCCATACCGGTCGAACACGCACTCGACCTAACACACAACTGAACATAATTCATGGCTAGAATCCCAACCTGATTCCCCAAATTCTGCTATCAAGCACCGAAAAAGATGCAATTTACATGCTGGGGAGTTTTACCAAACTCCCAACTCACACAACCCTCAAACCAAACAGCCACTTGGGTTGTCTTCCTTCCTAACAATGATGCGAAACTTATCCCATTTTCAAAACCACTCCTGCTTTTGAATCCTAGGATAATTCTCCCCGTTTAGATACGACTAAGTGTTCACAATACATGAAAGTTGGATAATTCCCAATCGTCCTCTCTTTCCAATGATCGATCCGATGAGAACCAACTCTTTTTAACTAGTGCTCCATTATCAGCCATTCCCCAGTGAGCACACACTTCTAAGAACTAGTTGAACACTTCCTAAATCCCAATGAAACCGACAGTCTAATGCTTGAATGATCCCACACTCAAATCTTCTAGACCTAAAGATAGGTTCTCCAATTGATATCTCAGCAACGAGCTACTTCCCTTGGCACCCTCATCCGCTAATCAATAAGGGTTACTAAAACCATTGAATCTTAACAATGTTGAATAACCATCATGTGGGACCATGTCCATAGACCTCCCATATAATACCCTTCTTCCCAAAGTGTTCCTATAATTCTCCTGCAACTAATTGAACCCGAGCTGGAATACAACCTAATCCTAGGGTCCCAAGTTTTCTCAATCCTTTAAGCTTGAAAACTGAAAAGGCACAACCCTTGTCCTATAAAACGACATTCCAATCCACCAATTAACCGTTCTAATTCCATCTACAAAACCCCAACTGAACATAATCATAACTCCTTTTCGGAGTCCCTACAACTCACATTCTAGCCTCGAGCAAAACCCCCCGAAGCCTCAAATCTAGAAACCTTGTGCCATCATTTCTTGCTTAACCAGTGGAATGTATCGAGTACGAAACATCTCCCTGATCCCAAGTAGCTACAGCCCTCTTCTCCTCAGAATGTGTCCCAATAACAAGTCCCGGTACTGGAAAGCTCGACTAGCACTTCCCCCTGTCGTCGTTACAGCTGCTATTGTTGTCGCGGAAACCGTCTTGGCAATGGTTGCATAGCGCTCATCGAATACTCAACCATGGCGATCTTAATAGACTAAAACATCTCCGGAAACTGTAACTAGACAACCCCGATCACCTCCTCCCAGATGATCTCACTGAAACGGTCCTCTGACAATGTTGGCCTATCCTGGCTACCAGCTCCCGGTCCTAACCTGGATCCGGTCTCAAGACGTCTCATAACCACCATTCTGGTAAGACACCATAAATATCTTTGACAATCCATATAATGACAGAGGGCCAACTCCCTACCCGTCCCTGGCGGTTGTGACTTCCTTGCTACTCGTATGGGTCGTGTGCTTTCAGTAGTACGGGCCCATACTACCTTCCACACCTACCATATTTGTCTCAAGTATCGTCACAACGCCCTAACAATATACATAATCATAGCGAGCGCTCAATCCTCACTCCTATAGGAATGCTAAATATCACATAACTGGCCTCCGTACCCTATCACAACCCACCCATCCATGAAACTTCCGCCAACCCTGCAGCACTAGTGTATGCTAGCCATATATAACGCTGGACCCTATAGACATTCGAATACTCGGTCGTACTCTAAGCCCACAACAAAACAAAGAACAGGAAATAAAGCGAAACCAAATATTCCCAGGCTATAATATATTAATTATGTATAAGTTATGATGCATACACTGAACAACTACAGTAATGATGTCAATTTTATATAAGGAAAACTCTAGTCTATCAGGCATCATACAATCAAGCAATTCTATCATGCAATTCCTTAAGACCCCTAGCTAGTACTAGCATGTTGTTCTAACATATCACAATATCAAATTAACCGTATGGTATTTTGGGGTCTACTTACTGGCTCCGGCTGATCGTACACTTGTATCCTCCATAATTATTTTGAAAACCATTTGAAAATCATTTCCTTGATTTGAGACCGAATTCACACGAGTGTTCCTCCAATTCACTCAAACCAAGGCTCTGATACCAACTTGTAACACCCATAAAAATCAAGCCAATTTAAAACTTTTTCAATCATCCAAAAGCCATTAGTTATTACAAAATGTTTTCAAAACAGTTTAATATCAGAGTATCCCAGAAACCATAAGTCCAAAACACGAGGATGTGTACGGTCATACCTTCGCCTTGTTGAGTCATCTGAAGCACCTGAAATAATAAAATGAAACCGTAAATACAAAGCTTAGTGAGTTCCCCCAAAATACCCATACACACAATAATATACATATAATCACAAACAACATACTATGGGTCCAATCAATCATCGGGTTGGAATACCCTATCCCTCAACCATCCGGTTGGAAGGCCAACATACTATGGGTCCAATCATCATCAGGATGGAATACCCCAGGCCCACAACCAACAGGTTAGAATGCCCTCATACTACAAGTCCAATCATCCTCGGGATGGAATACTCACGGCCCACAACCATTAGGTTGGAAAGCCCAGGTCTATTGGCTTTCGCACAAAGCAGATAAGCCTCAACCACTAATCAAACATGTGCACATATGTCAACTAATCACATAACAGTCTATAGACAGACAAAATGTACTAATAGATCATAATAGCATAGCAACATCCTATCTACCAGGATAATAATCTAACAGATCAAAACAACATATAACCTCCTATCTAACAGGATACTGATCTAATGGATCATAACATCATACAACATCCTATCAGTCAGGATACTAATCTAGCAGATCATAACAGCATATAACATCCTATCTACTAGGATACTGATCTAACTGATCATACAATACTCGAGCATACAACATATCAGGATAGCAATCCAAAAAGGGTCGGCCTTGGTGCCTTAGACCCTCAAGTATAGTGAGGAAAACTCACCTCACACTGCTGAAGTCCCGCGGATAAAACTCCATCTGCTGGTTGACAGATTCCTGAGCTGTCAACATCAAACAACACCCAATTAATAATTGGGTTCCAAGCCCAAGGTCCAACTCACACTCCAAAGGCCCAATATTCAACCAATGGACTAAAGCCCAACATATGGCCTAACTTTCCAAATTGGACCCAGACCTCTACATGGTCTTTCCTTAAGGCCCATCCAATTATTCTACTCCAAACTCTTGGTATTCCCATGGCCCAATATCACATAATCATAAAGGCCCAATTATGACCCATCTATGGTCCAATTTTACAAATTAGGCACAATACTCTCACATGGGCCTTATCCTAAAACCCGTATAATTATTTAGTCCATTTACTTATTCTTGGAAAGCCCATTAATATTCCAATCACCAAAGCCCAATAGAAAGGCCCAACTCAAGCCCCTAGTGAAATTAGGGTTTCCATATGAAATGGCGTTTAGGGTTAACTATTTCTTACTTAACCTATTAAGGAATTAATCCATTAAGTCCAATATTGCCTTAGGTTAATTTGCCAATAATTAGTAATTAATATTTTAAGCTAAATAAATAATTCTTGTGCGGTCCCGATAAATCTCAAAATTAGGGTTTCAAGGCATTAGGGTTTTCCATACTCTAATTAGGGTTTCCAACCTAAATACTAGCCCATTAGGCCCAATAGCTAGGTCTTTTGATCAATTAGGGTTCATTAGGCCCATTATGGTTTTAGTCCCTTTGTTCAAACATCCTAAACGAGTCACAATACAAACGAGGCACACCGCCACCCAACACAGCAGCCAGTGGCGACAGGAGGTGGCAGCTACCACCTCACGGTGGTGGTTTTGAGTTTCTTTACTTTATTCTATTTTTTTGTTACAATTACAATGCTAAATTCTCAAATAAACACACACCCACTCACTAAGATAAACATACACACATTGTGGCAGCCACCAACTTACGGTGGTGGCGTTGGGGTCTTTCTTCAGATCTCCGGACAAGAAACGTTCCTGTAGCCTCAAACCATCACAACACCTGGCAAAAACACCACCACACGCTCACAACCACCTTTTACGGTTGTTAGTGGTGGTAGAAGAGTTTCCCTAGCAACAACCACCATGGTTAGCTGCCATGGTGGTCTTCTAGCGTTTTCCAGCCAACTTTTCACCCACATACTCCCACGGTGACAACTGTAACATGCATAAACATCACGTCATTGGATGAAATATGAAAATACACATGAAACAAACACATCACCGCCACTCTTAAGGTGGTTTGTAGCAACCAGAAAGGATATCATCAAAAGGTGATAGCCATCGGGGCAGAGATAGCGATGGACATGAGAGAAATGGTAGAAGAATGAGAGAGAGGGAAGGGTTATCATTACCGGAGAAGACAGAGGTACGCCGGCCCTGATGTCGTCCTTGATGCACATATTCGCCGAAAACTGATAGTAGCAACGGACGTCCGTTAGCCACAACCAGAGAAGAAATGGAGAAGAGAAGCCAGTTGGAACAACAACACTGATATTTACGACGTTTGACGTTATTCTGGTCGTTGGCAGCCCACACTTTGTCGTTTACAGCTCAAACTCCGGTCTCGGTGGTCCTACAATCCACTCATGGTGTCACTGGTAGCAGGCGACAACTTGATCCGATCAGAAAAACGAGAAGAAGGAAGGCGGTGGATGGGGAGTTACAAGGTGGTGACGTCTAAAGAAAACATTAGGGTTAGGGTTAGAAATGATTAAATATGGAAGTTGGAAATGAGAGTGATGGGTTCACCCGTACTCCATCAAACTTCCATCCATTTTACCAATATCCGCCCCTCCCCACAAGATCTTTTCCAATTTAAACCCAAAACTTACCTTTTAACCCCTACTTCCATAGAATCTCTTCAAATTAAATCCCCAAAGTTACCATTTAACCCCTATCACCCCAAATTCCTTTCAAATTAAGTCCTAACAGTTACCAAGCACCCCCTGAGTTTTGAAAGCCTTTACAAAACCAACCCGGATCTTTTACGTTAACCCCTAAAGGTCCAAATTGTATATTTTGGCTCCCCGAACCAACACCCCGCTAAATAATTGTGGATTTTAGGGCCATTATAAAATAATATAAATTATTGATTTACATCTCGGGGTTCCTAGTTTATTATTTAATTATTATATTTTAAATGGGATGTTACAATCCTGGTTTACCGTATGTTCCTATAGTGTACTGAATTGTTAGATCGGTATCCTAGTTTATAGGATGTTTCTATGAAGTAGTGATCTGTAGATCTGCTGTTTTCCTGTTGGCTGATTATATGTTTATATGTTATGTACATGTTGACATATTATGTTGGTTTGAGGTTGTACTACTTTGTGTTGTCGCTAACAATCCCGGGAGCATTCCAGATATATGATGAAGGGCCGATTGGCATGCAAGACTCATACTCAGGGCTAGCGAGCATTCCAGATACAAGATGAGGGCCTGATTGGCATGCTAGAGTTGTACTGAGGGACAAAGTGTATTCCAGTTTGATGATTGATTGGACCCGTTGTATATTGGCATTTCAGTCTGATGATTGATTAGGTCAGGGGTAAGCTAGACATAAGTTGTGGGCCTCAAGCGAAAGCCAGACTTATGTTGTGGACTCAGGAGCAAGCCAAACATAAGTTGTGGGCCCTAAAGGCAAGTCAGACTTATGTTGTGGGATAAAGAGCAAGCCAGATATGAGTTGTGGAACAAATAGGCAAGCCAGACTCATACTGTTGGCTCAGGGGTAATCCAGTCTTTTAGTTGCGGACCCAATGCATGTTGTTATTTGTTATGTTCACGTGGTGGTACTTTGGGGGAACTCAGTAGGCTTTGTGCTTACGTTTTCAGTTTATTATTTTAGGTACTTCAAAGGATCATGGGAAAGTGAAGGCGTGATCGTGCACATCTTCCTGTTTTTATAACATTGGATCTTGGGAGATTCTGATTTAAATAATGTTGATAATAATAGTTTTGTAAACACTTCTTTTTAGTAAATAGGTTGTTTTGAAAAGTTTAATTTTGTTGTAATTTTTGAGACGTTACATGTGAGATGCTTGTTTCAATCCATAAATGGATTTCTCAAGGTTACACACTCTATTAGGAAACTTTGCATCTACAAAACTCTCCTGCTGACTCATTTAAACATCCACAACTAACTTCTCACCAAGGAAATTGATTTTACATTTGTATGCCTTATTTCATAAGTATGGGAGGCAATTATGGTGAACATTGGCCTAATAGACTTTATCTTGTCCACTGGTGAGAAGGTCTCATCATAGTCAATCCCCGGGGTTTGAGTAAATCCTTTTGCAACCAGTTATGCTTTGAAAGTGTGTACCTTTCCATCTATGTCATTCTTATTCTAGAAAATCCATTTTCTACCAACTGTCTTTCGACCAGGCTCTTGATCAACCAAATTCCAAACTTGGTTATCATACATGGACTTGATCTTGTTATCCATTGCCTCTTTCCATTTGGCAACGTCAAGGCCTACCATCTCTTCCTTGTAGTTAGTTGGCTTATCCAAATTTGCGAATGTATCATCACTGATAAACGTGTCACCATTCGACGTTATATGAAAACAATAGGATGCAAGTGACATGCTAACTCTACTAGATCAAAAAAGAGGTAATGATTTGTCAATGGGTTCAACAGGAGTCTCATCCTCTGGTTGAGAGCTAGTATATTATAAGGTTCATTCATTGGTTGACTCTTGAATCTCTTCAAGTTCAAGGGTACTCCCATTGTCCTCTTTGCATATGATCTCTCTCTCTCTCTCTTTTTTTCTCTCTCTCTCTATCTATCTATCTCTCTTGCACACACGAAAGACTCCTCTTCGTGCTACAAATACCACGTTCTCACTAGGTGTGTAGAAAAAATATCCAACAGAATTTTATGGGTAGCCAATGAAAATACATATCTCACTTCTAGGTTCTATCTCGTGAGGTGTTTTAGCAGCCTTCTTGGTAGGGACAATATTAAGGATATAGGCGGTTGTCTCTAAGGAATATCCCTATATATAAATGGGAAGAGAAGCTCGACTCATCATGGAATGAACCATGTCTAACAAGGTCCGATTACGCCTCTCAACCACATCATTAAGTTGTGGTGTTCTAGGAGGATTTAATTATAAAACAATTCCACATTCCTTGAGATAGTCATGGAACTCGATACTAAGATACTCTCCGTCTCTGTCAGATCGAAGCATCTTTATCTTCTTGCCTAGTTAATTCTTGAGTTCATGTTTAAACTCTTTGAAATTTTCAAAGGTTTTTGATTTATGCTTAATTAAGTAGATAAAACCAAATCTGCTATAAGCATTTGTAAATGACACACAAAACGATGAGCATCCCTTGTGGTGGATCTGAAAGGCCGACACATATTTGTGTGTATGAGATCCAAAACACCCTAACCACTTTCACAAGATCCAGTGAAGGTTATTTTGTCATATTCCCCAAAATACAATATTCACATTCATTATCTTGCCTTAGTAGTGATGCATTTCTTTTTAATGTACCCAAGACGACAATTCGACAAGCATGCCTTGTCTAAACCATTAGACAAATTAATATGAAATACACTATTAGTGTAACATCCCAAGTGCAGGAAGATAAGTTTGGGGTGCTATGTGTAAATAAAGGAGTAGACTCGATGAGTAAGTGTCTTAACTCGTCGAGTCGGAGCAGGTGGTGGGCACGTGTTAAGTGACCCGACTCGCCGAGTCAGTGGCTGGAGTCGACGAGTCGGTGTTGGGAAGAGAAAACCCTAATTTTAGGGTTTGCACCCTATTTAAAGGACCTTAAGTCCTCACCCCCAGCCTCTTTGTTACCCCTTGAGAGTTAGGAAACCCTAATCTCGTGTGTGAGCCATTGGAGAGAGTTTTGAAGCTTTGGAAGGTGATTCTAGTAAAGGAGGCTTGTAGATCAAGAGGCTAGCATTATGGAATCTGTGTAGATCCAGAGTCTACTTCAGCTTAGGCACATCTTCGAGGTAACAAGTCATTACCTTGATCTTTCCTCTTCTAGATCTACTCATGGATGGAGTTTGGGGCCATTTTAGCATGTTTAGGACCCATTTCGGGTTTTGGGTCTAGATCTGAGGTTGCAACTTCATATCTATACTTGTCTTGGTCCATGGAGGCATAAAGTATCAGCCCTTTTAGCATGTATGTGAGCATTCTTGTCTTGAACCTTCTCTATAGCTTGTATTGAGCAAATACCACCTTGCATGCACGTAAAGTTGGAAACTTTACGTGTAAAACTAGCCTTAGGAGTCCAGATTTATGAGTTGGAAGCAGTGGGATGAATTGAAATCGTCTTATTGGGGATGACTTAAGTGAACTCGGCGAGTCTGTTCTTGGACTCGACGAGTTGGGTCACAAACCCTAACCCATCTGGTTACGATGAGGATCAGTGAGTTGAGTGGTGACTCAATTAATTGGACATGCTAGGACTCGGGGTTTGATGAATTCAACGAGTCATGAGGTGAATCAGCGAGTTGAGTCGTGATATGAGGGCTTTTTGAGTTTAAGAACTCGGTGAGTCAATGGGCTGACTCTGCAAGTAGGGTCAATCAGGAAGGTTGACTTTGACTAGGACTTTGACTTTGACCAAGAGTTGACCAGTTTGACTTCCAAGAGTATTATGGTAAATTGGGCACTTATAGATATGGTTTCATCAAAGTCTAAGCGGTGGAGTTCGTGGCAATGATCGGAGTATTTGATCTTATCTCTTCAGTTCGACATTGCAAGGTGAGTTATCCTCACTATATCAACAGGGTCTAAGGCACCAAGGCCGACCCTTTCTCGGATTGTGTTTTGGTAATTGTTTGGCATGCTTTTGGATCTTTTAGATCTACATCCTGGTAGTTAGGGTGGTAATATGTTAGTGATCCAGTTAGGTCAGTCCTGGTTAGGATGTTGCTATGCTATATGATATGTTAGATCGGTTTGTTATATATGGCCTTTGATGTGATTATCTATTATGTGCACATGATTGTTTGGTATGGGGGTTGGGTTGAGGCGGGTACTGCTTTGTGATGTAGGCCAACATACCTAGGGCAAACCGGATAGACTGTAGACTCGAAGGGCACATAGTCAGGCCGAAGGCCCAACGAACAGTCCAGGTAGGTTGAAGGCCCGAGAGGGCGGTCTAGACGTGCCGAGGCTCGGAGAGTGGACCAGACAGACTGAAGGCACGGTACGGGCGGTCCAGTCATACTACAGACTTAGGGAGTGGACCAGGTGGACTGAAGGCCCGGTGCGGGCGGACCAACCACACTGCAGACTCGAGATGCATGGTTGTTATGTACTTGTTGATACGATATGATCATGGTTATATAAGTTTGGTATTTTGGGGGTAACTCACTAAGCCTTCGAGCTTACATTTATCGGTTATTATTTCAGGTTTGGCAGATGACCGCGGGAAGGCGAAGGCGTGACCGTACACTTTCCTCGGTTTATGATTATGATTTCTGGGAACTCTGATATGAAACTGTCTTGGAAACCTTTTTGTAATAACTATTGGCATTTTAAATGTTTTTGAAAGTTTAAGTTTGGCATGAATTTTATGGGTGTTACAAGTTGGTATCAGAGCCTTGGTTTGAGTGAATTGGAGGAAAACCCGTGTGAATCCAATCTCAAATCAAGGAAAAAGACATAAAAAATGATTTCAAAGTAAGTAAAGGAGGATGCAGAGTGTACGATCAGCCTGAGCCAGTAAGTAGACCCCAAAATACCATACTGTTATTTGATATTGCAGTTTGTTAGAACAACATGTTAGTGGGATCTTCAGGAATTGCGTGATAGAATTGCATGATTGCATGATGCTTGCTAGCCTAGGGTTTTCCTTATATGAAATTGACATCATTACTGTGGTTATTTAGTGTATGCATCACGGTTAAACATAATTAAGATCTTATAGCCTGAGAATATTTGATTTGACCTTATGTTCTATTCTTGCATGATTGGGGGCTTAGGGTAGGATTGGATATTTGAAAGTCTGTAGGTTCCAGCGTTATGTATGACTAGCATACACTAGTGTTGCAAGGTTGGTGGAAGTTTCGTGGATTGGTTGGTAGTGAGAGATCGGGAGGCCATTTATGTGATATATAGCATTCCTCTAGGGGTGAGGATTCAACACTTAGCCTGTTTTGTATATTCTTAGGGTGTTGTGGTGATACTTGAGACAAATATGGGTAGGTGTGGAAGGTTGTATGGGGACGTACTACTGAAAACATAGGACCCATACGCGTAGCAAGGAAGTCACAACCCCTAGGGTTTTTAGTTGGGAGTTGGTTCCTGGATTGTTATGAGGAATATCTGATGTTTTTCGGCATATTTTCAGCATGGTGGTTACACGGTGATTTGTGACTGGATCCGGGTCAGGATCAGGAAAGGGCAGACAGGAGGCACCAATAGCACCCGAGACTATCGACCAGATGAGATGGATGACAGGATCCCGGAGATCCTGCATGATGAGGTTGCAGCTATGTTCCAGGCTCAGTTACCAGAGATGTTTGGGTCTATCAAGACCGCTATGGTGGAGTATTTCGATGATCGTCATGCAGCCCTTACTGAGGCGGTTGCCACGGCAGCCACAATAGCTGTATCAGCGGCAAGGTTGGGATCTGGTCAAGTTTTTCAGTACCAAGATTTTGATAACATGGAGCCCCCGACATTTGATGGTACCCAGGATCCGATTGTGGCCATGAGGTGGCTATCTGACGTGGAGGGATGTTTCGTCACATGTTCTTGTCGTGCTGACCAGAAGGTCAGTGTGCTCTGAACCTGCTGAGATCCGGAGCAAAGGATTGGTGGAGGTTGATTATTGGTTCATATTCGGATGAGCAACATGTCGCGATTACTTGGGATCGATTTCGGGATATGTTCCGTACCCGTTACGTCCCACGAGTTGAGCGGGAGAGGCTAGCGCATGAGTTCTTGGATCTGCATCAGGATTTAGAGTCGGTCACGGAGATCACTCGCATGTTTACTGAGAGGGCGATGTTTTTCCCCGAGTTTGCTTCGGAGCAGGCTCAGATGACCCGATATCTGAGTATGCTCAAGATAGATATCAGGCAGTTCGTTTGCATGCAGAGATTTGATACCTTGCTGGAGTTGCAGGAGGCCGCCAGGCGGCGTGAGCTTGAGATTGAGTTACAGTTGCGAGAGCAAAGGCAGGCACTGGTGCATTCGTAGCCGGCGCCAAAGCGGTCAGAGACCATGGATTCTAGCGCTGGAGGACAGAGCAGCCACACTTGTGAGAAGTGTGGGAAGGGTCATACCGGAGTCTGTAAGTCCGACGGTGCGTGTTGCAAGTGCGGTAAGGAGGGGCACTATGCGAGGGATTGTCGCTAGTTGGCCCCGGTTCAGGACATGAGGATTAGATTCATCCTTTCATGCTTAACCTCTTCATTTTATATCAGTCCCTACAAATCAGAAAAAATGTGAAAACCACATCCTGTATCAATGACTCAAGAGCGAGTAAGTTGTAAGTTATTAGTTTGAATAGTGTAAATAACTGCTGACGATGGCTTCACTTTTCTATTCTTGATGTCCGGTAGTTACTTGGCATCTTCATTTCCAATGGCCCTTATCATCCCAATAAACTCAAATGGCCTCTTTTAGATCACTAACAGAAGGAATATTAGAATTGGGCTCTACCATTAGGCCATTTCTAGACGACCCAACATAGGCCTTTCCCTTCTAATTATGCTTGGGAGCACCTTTCCTTTGTTTTTTCCAATGATAAGGAAAAGATTATTTATAGAGGCAGGAGTTTGATTCTTCTTCATTCCCAACTCATTTGTTCGCAACAAGTTGTAGAGTTGGGCCAATGTGGTTTTTGTGTTGTTCAAATGATAATCCATAATGAACTGATCATAAAAAGGTGGCAAGGAGTTAAGGACCATGTATATGGCCAACTCCTCATCAAAATTCACATTTAGCCTTTCACGGTGCTCCACATATCTTTGCATTCTTTTCACGTGGTTCCAGACAGACTCTCCTTCCTTCAATTTAAAAAGCCATTAATTCTTTGATGATCTCATATTTTTCTTGATGAGCTCTCTTGTTAAACTTTTCCACAAGATTCAAGTTCATCTCTTATGACCTGTAGTCCTCATATAACTTTTGCAACTCAAGTATCATGGTGGCAACCATGATGCAAGCAACCTTAGTCATGTCGTCATAAAGTTTCTTGTAGGAGGCTATTCTTCAGGACTAGTAGCGGCCTCATCGATCTTAACGATTTGTTTCTCAAGGACATATTCTTTGCCCTCGTATCAAAGAGCCATCTTGATGTTGCGCATCCAATCATTATAGTTGGTGACATCCAATGTCACCTTGGACACGATCAAGAGTTGCGAAAAGTGGTGGGAAGAGTTTTGAGGAGCAGAAGCATCACCAGAAGTAGACATATATAGAGAAAATATAGTTTTAGTTAGATGACAATAATCCTGAATATATTAATCCCTAATTGATATTCAAGGCTAGGATCCAAAATAACAATTTACAACTAAGAAGAGGGATGTTGTAATATTATCGCAAATTTATAAAGGTAGGTAAAAACAACTCACAAATTTCAAGCTATGAAACTCCTAGATCTTTTGAGATTCATTGAATCTATCAATGACATGTTTAATCTCAGATTATGCTCTTCTATTTGTGACTGGGATACCGAGGATCACAAACAAGATGTGAATAACAATACAAATAAGTATGGCACTCTCGATGTCATTTATCATCTCCAATTAATGTTCTAGTTAACCACACACACTATAACAATGGTAATTTTTGAGATGGCCATTATCACTATTTATAGTCACTATTAGTGTCTATAAAACTTGATTTGCAAATAAAACGTAATATAATGGTAAAAATGGGTATTGATCCTTGGGAAAATCGTTGTATTCAATCACCAATGCAATATAATAGAACTATTATAAATAAACTAACTTAATACAATTAAACTGTGGGGTGTTGTGATTGCTTGAAAACTAAAAGACTTGAATAACTGAAAAGCTTGCAATTAAGAGAGATGGTGAGATACTCAAATATTGGGGAGAATTGGCTAACCAAGGAATTCAACAAAATGAACATTTTTGTGTTTATCGTTAAGTTCAATATGAAGCTCACCATTCATCCCAAATTGGTTATAGCAATCATGAAGCATGATATGCCAAGATTCCTCATAGATAGTATGGAGGTTGGAGAAGCCCACAACACACATTCTTAATCAAAATTAAGGATTCAATTGAAGCAATTAAACCTAAGAAAGTTGATTAGCCTTAAGAATGAAGGAATCCCCAATTCCTAAAGGATGTTAATGCTTACACATCCATAAAGGAGTCATGATTCATAAGCTAGAGATGATTTCTACCATCATAAAGCCCTTGTTCTAAGTAAATTCAGTGATTCAATGCTAAACCACAGAAATAAACCAACAATTGCTTATTCAAGTACCAAGCTCATAATCAAAGTATTAAACAAGCATAAGAAATCTGAACTAGAATTATAAACATGAAATAAAGGACAATTAAGCATAATCCTTCAAAAACCATAAATATCCAAGGGTTTTAGCCAAAGTTAACCAAAATAGAGAAACTAGCTACTCATGGAAACAAAATAACTATCACAGAAGTGTTTTTGCATCAAGAAACTAACAATTACTTTGAAAGATGAGAAGAATGTGTTTCAAGCTCCCAAAAATCGCCTCCAACGGTCTATAATGGTGGAAAATCGAAGTATGTGCTACTAGCCCTAACCCCTAAGTAAATGGTGAGAAAAATGACCAAAATGCCTAAAAGTGTGCAGTTGCACGGGTACCCTCGCAAGTGTTGCACGACTAAGACTCCACCATCGCAAACGATGCTGGAATGCTATTGGCTCTTTTTTCTCCACTACGCCACTCCACAACTCAATATTCTCTTGGTCCCCTCCACATCTCACATGATTCAACTTTGGCTAATCATCTTCAAGCTTCAAATATGGGTAGTCCAAGCCCAAAATAAGAATCCATGACCCATCATCATAGGCCCACTCCATCCAAGTCTTCAAATTTTTAAGCCCAAATCTCCTTTGATGGATCCGTAAAGTCCAATGACGCCTTGAAAGCCCACAAAGCCCTTCTCCAATTAAATCCACAACCGCAACGAGCTCCAAAACCCTAAAAAATACCTCATGCAAAATAGAAAGTACCTGACATGATCCATGATAAATAAAATAAAGAATATACAATGCAATACTAATAAAAAGAGCTAAAAATACTAAAATAAACTATAAAAAAAAGGAAATAAAATAAACTATCAGCTAACCACACACGTTCCGTTAACTACATATAAAGCATAATGTGCAATTTTATGGATTAACATACTTTTCACATTTTTACTAAAGTAACTAAGAGTGAGATTTTCAAAAAAACAATTTAGTTACTTTATATCATTATACTTATTAATAATATTATGTCCTATCAAATCCGTTTGGCTAATGACCCCCCACCATACAAGAGAGCGGTGGTTAAGAGTGAATACCCAATGTTGGTCGTTTTATAGGCCACTTCCTTAAACTCCCATTATAGTATGACTTCGTGAATGAGGCGTACTAGTGATTTGAATGACTTATCTTATACATAAATTATATTAAACTTTTAATTATACATATAGTATAAGGTGTATTTTAAAAACTTTTCTAAAATACTAGGTTTAATTTTAAATTTTTAAAATTAATATACTTTAAAATAAACCAATTTTGATTTAGTCTTTATCTGTTAATTAGTAGCTAATTAAATTAATTAAATCATAAGGATAATTCACAAATTCAACATATATAGGATATCTGATTACCAAGTTGAATATTCAAGTTTTAAAAAATTAAAATAATATTAACTAGAGTAATTATTCTAATCAATTTTGAATTAAGCAAAAACAATTTCACTGATCAGAGGGTTCACCACGTCGTGTCAGAACAAAGAAAAACGCGTATATGAATATCCCTACGTCATGACAGAAGAGGGCCACAATGTGGTGATGCTGTAGAATGATGATTTTGCCAAATCTCCTAGTCGGGTTTTGTTCAAGTTCAAGCAATGTACTATCAATTGTTAGACAAACATACACTCTAATACCACTAATGGGTTTTACATGCAATAACGTGGATAAATCTTTATATACTTAAGGGTACATGCAAACTATTAGATCTATGTCATAACAGTATTGAAGTATCATTCTATTGAAGAAAAAGAACCCAATAAACCCTAACTATTTTCAAAAAACATAAACAAGTTAGAGATTACATAACTTTTCAATTTCTCTTGGAAGCAAGCACCAGAAATCTTGTGCCTCTAATGGTTCACACCAAACCCCTAGCAACTAGGAAACTTGAAGAGAGAAGAGGATAAGGAAATTTCGGCTATTCTCTTAGATATATGAGTGATGGCCGGAATTTAGAGGCTAATGGTCCTTATTTATAGCTGATTGGAAAACCATAGATAACCGTTACTTGATTAAAATAATAATATCTTAAATCAGATAATTATTTGGTTTCCTAATTATCTCCAAGGGATATTCTACAACCCTAAGGAAGTTTCTAATTTTCGGCCATCCTAGGACTATTCTAGAACCCCTCTCTTGTTCAACTATTGACAATTATAACTTCGGTCCTTGTACTTTTAGTTAATCCAATTAATCCCAAAATTAATTCAAATGAATTTCTGATTAATTTTTAATTAAATACTATTATTTCTAATTAATATATTGTTGTCATAGCATATTAATAAATTCATTTATTGCTATTTATTAATCATATAAAAAATCAATAAAAATGTATCTCTCTCTAAAAGTCATCATATTCAATTACCAGGTTTGAGTGCAACCTAAAAGGAATTTGTTAATAATTCAAGTATATACCAATTTAGTTATTAACTTAGACATATAATCCAATAAATATAACTTTATCTCTATATAAAGATGATAGAAATGATTAGAGTTTAATTGAAATTTGGCTAATTATTCTTACTTTTTAACACAATTTATAAACAATTATAGATTTATAATGGTTAATAATTAAATAGCGAGTAATGAAATCTTTTTAAGTAACTAGTTTATTAATTAAAATATAAAATGTTAATTTATATATGTATAAACTATGAATTTAACCAAAATCAAACAAAATAAGGTATCCTTATTTGGTCAACCAAACTGAATATTGGCATAATTGATTCGGTGATTGTAGTTTTGAGGGTTCTCGGATCTGTGATTCCCGCTAGAAGTTTGGTCTTATAGCTAGGAAGTTGTGGATTATGTTGGCATTGTACGTGGCCCCTGAAGCGATTATTTAGATGGGATTCGCATGGGGAGTCACCTTATACTAAATGGAGGTTTCATGAGCGGTAAATAGACAGGGGATTAGTTTTCTAGTTGGTTATCATCGCGGTTGTGTACTTATGTGTAGGATAATTATGAAGACGATTGGCTGAGGAGGTTTAGAGCTAATCAAACCCTTGGTTTTCGACTAAGGGTTCCATCGTGAAGCTGAAGCGAGAACTGATTTCGAGGACGAAATCTAATTTAAGTGGGGGAGAGTTGTAACACCTGAGATTTTGAGGACCAATTTTGGGAATGAATTACCTTTTTGAGGATTTCAAAATGCGTGTTGGAGGCATTAATATGGCATGTCCAGATATGAGGAAGCGTGTATTTTGTTAAGGACAAAACGACTTGTTGCCTCTTGAAACATGGCGTGTTGATGCTTGGTAATGAAACCCTAATCTTCCGGGTTTTACTCTATATTTAAAGGAATGTGGAGGCTAAGGTTTGTTCACCCTCAACCCCCATCAGCCCACAAGACCTAAAGAAACCCTAATCATCTTTCCCTCCCATTTTTGAAGCTAATTTGGTGTTTTTGGAGCTAAAGAAGGAAGAAGGTGGAAGAAGATCCAACAAACAAGCCCCATTCTTCAGTTTGACACTCTTCTGGACCTTTGTAAGTGTCCAAGACCTGATTGTTATCATTTAAAGTTGTTAGATCTTTAGTTTTGTCACTTTTTCTTCTTGTTCTTAATCGTTAGGATGGTTGGATCTCATAAATTTTGCAAATTTATGAATCTCCAAGTCAGTGTGACCTAGTAGTGTGTTGGATCTGGTCTATAATCAAGTTTTAATGTCATGCATAGAGATTAGGTCACATATATTCTCATTTTGAGCTAATATGGGTTCAAGACATACAATGGACATGTATATCTAAAAAGCACCAACCTTTGGATGGCTTAGGCGTTAGAATCGCTTCTGGAAAGGATGGACTTCAGATCTTAAGGATTAAGGGTATTTTGGTTAATCCCTTGCTATATCAAGCTCGTGATTTGGGTTTTTGTACCTTTTATGTAGTACCAATGGTTAAAGTTGGAAATTGTATCCTTCCTAATCACATTTTGGTCTAGATATGAGCTTTGGAGCTCTTGGAGTCGAAAAGGAAGCTAAATGGATTACGCTATTGGAACTCGAGCGAATACAGTGTGTTTACAAGTCAACATGGCGTGTTGGTTGAACTTTTCCCAACTGTTTGGATGCAGGCGGAACACGGCGCGTTTCTTAGTCAACACGACATATTCTAATCAACATGGACTGTTGACTTTGACCAAGTTTGAACTAAAGGGGTATTTGAGGTATTTTTAGTGGTATCTAAGGATTGGTCTTTATTTGATGAATCGGTGTTGGTTGGAGCACAGATTCGGAGTTGGTCCTCATCAGTTCTTCAGTCTGCGATGTGAGTTTTCCTCACTGTACTTACGGGTCGAAGGCACCAAGGTCAGCCCTTTGGATTGTTATCTTGGTTTATCGTATGATGGTGTGCTTTAGTGATCTGTTAGATCTATATCTTGGTAGATAAGATGATGTTATGCTTATTGATCTGTAAGATCTATCTGTTTGTTTACTGGCTGGTTATTTGCATGTTTGTCTGCTATAATTATATATATATATATATATATATATATATATATATACATATATACGTGTTTGTGTGTGTTGACACTGTGCATGTGTGGTTGGGTTGAGGCGCTCCTGCTTTATGTTGAAGGCCAATAGACATAGCGCGTCCCAGATACACTGAAGGCTAGTTGGGCGTATCAGTCAGGCCGAAGGCCCGGAGAACGTTCCAGATAGGTAGAAGGCCCGGTGTGGCATCCTAGTCATGCTGAAGGTTCTGTGAGTATACCAGGTAGAATGTAGGCTGTAGGGTGTTCCATTCAGACTAAAGGCTCTATATGCATGTTGTTTGCTTTTATTATTATGATATTGTGATGCATTGGTATTTTGGGGGAACTCACTAAGCTTTGGGCTTATAGTTTTGGGTTATGTTTCAGGTACCTCAGAGGAGTGCGGGAAGGTGAAGACGTGATCATGCACCTCTTCGTGTTTTGTTTTATAAATTTGGGAAAACTCTAATATTAAACATGTTTTGAAAACTATTTTTGTAAACAATGATGGTTTATGGATTGGTTTTAAAAGTTTAAAATTTATCATGATTTTTATGGATGTTACACTTATGACCGACTACTCTAGGTAAACCGAAAAAAAAATACTTATTAGTGTAATATATTTCTCACTTTGTGCATATTTAGTCCTTATATTGTTTTGCAAATTTAGGCACTAATATATTTTTTGTTGCAAAATAAGTCATTGTTGCTTTTGTACACATTCAATATCTATGATCAGTTTGCTTTGGTTTTTCACATGAAAATTAATGTGAGACAATCATTAATGAAGTTTTCGGGGATGTTAATATTTATGGTTACCATGACCTCAGCTACTTGATTGCTTAGGTCTTGTGTTCTGAACATCATAACTTCTTCATATGATCTTAGATTTTAACGATCTTTATATTCACGCGTTCATTCATAAAGAACGCATGTATATAAAGATCATAAGTAAAAACAATTAATTTTTAACGACAATAATCTAAACGAAAATTATGGTAGACTTAAATATGATCGTGTGGATATAAAGATCGTTAAAATCTGAGATCATATGAAGAAGTTACGACGTTTAGAACACAAAACCCAAGCACTAAGCAATCTAGGTCGTAGTGGTTATAAGTATGAACAAACATGAACACCTCATTAATGATTGTCCTATATAGGATGTCGTTAAAAGAAACATTTCATGAGTATTGAATGTATACAAAAACAACAAAGACTTATTTTGCAACAAAAAAAATATTAAAGACAAAATGTGTACAAAATGAAAAATATTTTACCCTATTAAGTCATTTTTGTCCGACTTAGCTTGAGTTAGGGGTGACAAATCGGACCATCGTGTCGTGTTTTTATCTGACACGATACGACATGATAAGATTTATGTAACACGAACATGACACAACACGATATCGTGTTTTTTTAACTAACATGAAAATGAACTGATTAAAAAATGACATACACGACATGATATCACAAAGATGACATAAAATAACAATTAATTAATTTAATTAATGCTTAATCATATATAACACGAAAAATACGAAAAACACGACAGACAAATGCTAAATCGTTTCAATTTCGTGTCGAATCTTGAACACGAACATGACATGACATGATCTCGTGTTTTTTTACACTTGACACGAACACGACTTCAAATTTCTGTTTCGTCCCAATTTCATTTCGTGTCGTGTCATCCATTGTCACCCCTAGCTAGAGTAGTCGGTCATAAGAACTGAATGTGTACAGTTAAACAAGTTGAAGTGCAAATATGAATGAAAAAACCTTGTGTCCAAATGTGTATAAATCAAAAGTATATTTTTCCCTTTTAAGTCATTTCTCTTACTGAAGATTATGATATAGAAGGCGTTCCAAAAAAAGTTTTAATAATAAATTAATAAATTTATTTAATTAATATTTAATCATACATAACACGCCAAACACGTAAAACACGATAGACAAATGCTAAATCATTTCAATTTCGTGTCGAATCTTGAACACAAATACGACACGACACGACACGATCTCGTGTTTTTTATACTTGATACAAACATGAAATCGAATTTCTGTTTCGTCCAAATTTCGTTTCGTGTCGTGTCATCAATTACCATCCTAACTGGAGTAATCGATCATAAGAACTGAATGTGTACAATTAAACAAGTTGACGTGCAAATATGAACGAAAAAACTCAGTGACCAAATGTATATAAATAAAAAAATATATTACCCTTTTAAGTTATATTTCTCGTTGAAGATTACGAAATAGAGGGCGTTCCAAAAAAAAAAGTTCTAATAGTAAATAATAAATTAACAATAAAAACGAATAAAATTAAAGAAACAACTTTTTCAAAATTTCTCACTAAAATTATGTAAAGAACTTAGATATTCTTCTTTAGTCCAGGGGCCTTTTAGTCAATAGAGATTTCACATTCATTCACCAATGGATGTGTAACATGTGTCACACATCATCCTCAACATCAACACTACCATTCAAGTCGATGGCTCAATCTTGAAAACTAGATAACCTGTTTTTCGTGTTTTTCTCTTTGAACCAAAAAAATAGAAAATAAATAAATAAAAGGCATGAATCTACGACCCTTCCCTGACCGGAAAATCTTCATCGCATTCTCCCTCCTTGCTCTCATCGGCGGCGGCCTCGTAGTTTTCTCCTTCATCGGCGATGGTACCAGCCAACTCATCTGCACCGGAGCCTTCGACAACTTCCAATCCTCGGCGGCTTCGATGCAACTCCGGGCAATCCTCCACTACGCCACGTCCAAAACCGTCCCTCAACAATCGTTCGACGAGATCTCCATCTCCTTCAACGTTCTCAAATCCACCTCCCCTTGCAATTTCCTCGTTTTCGGCCTCGGCCACGATTCCCTGATGTGGGCGTCGTTTAACCCCGGCGGCGTAACTTTATTTCTCGAAGAAGATCCGAAATGGGTCCAAGCAATTCTCAAAGACGCACCGGATCTCAAAGCGGTGAACGTTAAGTACCGGACACAGCTCTCTCAGGCCGACGACCTTATGAAAACGTATCGGTCGGAACCGGAATGTTCTCCAACCAAATCGTACATCCGGGGCAACACGCGGTGTCGGTTAGCTCTTACGGGTTTGCCCGACGCGGTGTATGATAAGGAGTGGGATATCATCATGATTGATGCTCCGAGGGGTTGGTTTGCTGAAGCGCCCGGTAGGATGGGGGCGATTTACTCCGCCGCTGTCATGGCGAGAAACAGGAAAAAGCCCGGCGTGACGCACGTGTTTTTGCACGATGTTGATCGAAAGGTCGAGAAGGCTTATGCAGAAGAGTTTTTGTGTCGGAAAAATAGGAAGGATGGTACCGGACGGTTATGGCATTTTGAGATTCCGCCGGCGTGGAATGTTACCGACGGGAAGGGCGGCACTAGTTTTTGCTAGGACGATGAACCACCGTAGCGTTGGTGGTGTGGCTTTGTAGTCTTTTTAGTATGTTATCTTTCTATACAATCATGAGTCATGTGTTCTAAACTCTTTTTCTTTTTATTTTTGGTATGATTAAAATATCGTTGCTATATGTTATCTTGTGGTTCGATTTATCATCTTCTCTTTGCAAGGGTTTTGATTAGATATTGAGACAACCATTTGCCCACATAAATACACAATCTGTTAAGATTTAATAACCCAAAGGAACAACTTTTATATGAGTGGTTGTAAAAAATCGAAGCTCAGATGTATTCTGAGAACCCATTAGGTGATATTTTGGTTTTTCAGGTTGAAAGGAATGTTATGTTAGATAGAAAGTTGGGTCGCATATTTATTTCTAAAGATTGTGTTGGTTGAAGCAAAACAGATATACGTATTTATTTTGTTTTACTTTCGGATAAAAATGCAAAGAAAATTGAAGAAGGGGGTAGAAAGTGAAAACTGAAAAGAATTGAAAGTTGGGAACACTAGGGGTCGAATGTAACCTATAGAAGATTCCCAGGTACCTGTTTTGTCAGTTTTCCAAAAGTTTGAAAGAGGATGAAACGGAAACGTGCGGCATTTGATTTTGGCAGCTAAATTCTCCAACGATTTGCGATGGTTTCGCATTTTTATATTCTGAATACATCACTCATTTAGATTAAGTATCAAAAGCTCATAACATTTTTATTTTTCGCGTTACAAATGAGATAGATTTTAAGATACTAGGCTATGACTTTATTTGTTTTATTTTGTAAAATTATTAGTAGATCTCTAGAATTCTACAACAATGATTTTAAGCAATTTTGTGACATTTGGGTAAATTTTTCAACAAGATCCCATAGGTCTACGAAATTTACAAATTCACGGCAATGGGGAAAAAGTTGCTTATGTAAATTTACAATAAATAAATAAATACGAAATATTTTACAAAAGAAAATTATAATAAAATTTATTCATATCTTTTAATTTTTGGTCAATCTTTTGCAAACTTTCGTTCAATTTTTAAAGTACCTTCATGTTTTAAATAGTAAAAAAGAATGAGTGTTTGTTCTTCATTGCATGGAATGTGTTTATAATGATTGTGAATCACGTGACAGGACGAAAATCACAACGATGATGTAGGACAGTAAGAATGTCTTGAGGTGTACCTGATTATTTCCCATGCTATGAAAATATTAGCTTTATCAATTTTGTTTTTTATAACTCGTTTACTATTTTTGTTTGTACAATAACACCTCCTAAATTCTCTTGACTTATGTTAAAAAAAATAAAATCCCTTTTAATATCTGTCACGTGTAACTCTTTGAGATTGATTTTTTGACCCATTTCTTTCTTCATCTCCTTGGAAACTGAAACCATATAATATAATCAAGAGCTTCTAAATTCATAATTCAAACAATACTTACGCTATCATGAATTACACAATCATTCTCGTTTACAAATGTTTGATCATATGAACAATACACCAGATGTTTGGTGTTGTTGTATATACACCACCTACAGAAAGTATCTCATTCGATCATCTCTCCTCATAGCATAGTATACAGCTTGAACCTTGAAAAAATCACCAACTATATAAATAAAAAATCCGAAACCTTTTTTTTTTTTTTCTCCCTTCAAAAAGGAAATATTGACGTATAATGATTACTAACCTGCTTGCTAGAAACAATCTGAACAGGTCCAATGTTTACAGAGACATATTTCCCACCTGATGATAATTTCTGCTTCACTCGGCCCTTATAAAAATCAAATTTGAAAGTATGTTCAAAATCAGGATTTCAACAAAAGTATGATCCTTTTATAAAAGAAGAAGTTAGAATTACCTGTGGGATTGGATGTTGAATTACAGACTCAACAGCAACAACCATGGATTGCACAAAATCATCTCCTCCTGATCCAATGGCTGTAAATCCTCGAGCAGCTGGGTATATGTTTAGCTATATCATTTAATTTCAAAAATTATAACCAATTCAAGTAGAAACTTCATGTTTTGAAGAAAAAAAATTGTGAAGAAATATACCATACCATTTTATTCAGACTTAGAGACTCATAGGTGGAGTCATTGGTGATCGTTCCTCCAAGAACTATGTTAGTGGTTTTGCCTACTCTTCCTTTAGCCTTTGAAAGTTCTGAATCATATTTTTAATTGTTAGTTTTGCTAGATACGACACCATTATTGCAAAAAATGTAACATGCCCAGATACTTTGTATAATCTCACAAACTGTAAATCCTTAATGATGATCATGAACATCAAAAAACAACATAAATTGATACATAAACAAACAGTTTTATGGTCTGTGAATTGTGATCTTCAGCATTTAGACAGTCGTATGTGAATTAGGATTCCATGGTAACTGAAAGAATAAGAAGCAATAAAAGTTAAGAATACTGAATACCCCCTTTCTGTTTTATACAATAAGACCTAAATGTTGATTGTTCGTACAAAATTGATTTGAATTTCTTACAAATTGATTCAAATCTCTGGATCCTAAAGTGATTGAAATCGTCGTGTTTCCAAATGAAGAATCCAGATTCTTTGTTTCACTCCCCACCAAAACATATGCACCACTCAAACAAAAAGAAAAACAGAAACAGTATGCTGTAAATTGATTGACCTGAAATGGCCTTGAGAATAGCTTCTTGAGGGGGCTCCTGTTCATTCTCCATAGATGAAGACGATGGGTTTTCGTTATGAGAGCAATTGAGCTGATGATACCCTCGTCTTCGGAAATTGAAATCGCGAACCCTCGTTGCGATTCGACAGCCACATCGTAAGTTGGGGGAAACCGAAGGTAAAGAACAGGAAGTGAAATTAAGGGAGGTTCGCCATGGCTCGGGGAGAATTACAGGGCTGAACACTGCTAGACACCCCATTTTATAATCGATTTGATTAAAATCTAGAATCTGATTGAAGTTTTATGCATCCAAGAGAGGAGGAAATATTTTGGAAGCAATTTTGTTTGGGTGTTTGTATAGCGCGGTAACTTGTCCTTCGCTCCCTCTGTTGAGTGTTGATAACAAAGGAGTATTTGGAATTACAAGGTTAAAGAGTCTTTTTTATAAAAGTTTAAAAAGCATTTGTATTTATTTTAGAGTAAAAGTTACTTGTGAGGTTAAAAAAATAAAATAAAATAAAATAAAATAAAATAAAAAAATTGTAACTTTTGAAACATTATATTTTCCTTCAAAAAGTTATTTCAAAAAAAAAAAAAATCAATATTCAAACATCTTTGGATTTTTTTAACTTTTTAAAAAAATTGAAAATCAAAAGTTGTTTTAAAAGCAATCCCAAATACCTTTTAAATGTGGTGTAGGGATGAACAGTTTTTCCTAAATCTCGATCCCGTGTGGATACCGTACCGAAACTGGTACTGAACCGTACCAAATTTAAATATATGACTTATTAGGTAATTAAATGTTGCTCTTGTATTCAATTGGTCACTTTCCTTTTTTTTTTTTGTATCTCATTTACCATTGAACTTGTTGTAGGTGTTCACAGAAACCATTGAAACTGGCTATTGAAGGTTTCCGGCAATTTCTTATCTCCGGCGACTCTCCGGCGAGCCTTTGGCAAAAATGAGATTTTCGACGGATCATTGGGTCTCGGTTTGATGACTTATAGCAGCACGAGGTAGTAATGGTGGTTTACTTGCGGCAAAAGGGAGGTGACAGGTGGGTTCCGATGATGGCAGGTGGCTTGCTGCCTGCGTCTCTTCTTCCTTTTTTTGGCAACAAATCGATAGGAGGGAGAGAGAGGAGGGTGGAGAAAGCTAAGCAGCAACATCGGCGGTGGATGCCGCTTGGATGGCTGTAACATCCCAAAAATTATGGACAAAAAATTTCATTTTTAATTAAGTGATTTGCAAAACGTTAGTAACAAAATATCATTCGACCATATCATTTAATAAAACATGTCTCGCGTTTGTAAACCAGAACATAGATCATAATAATATCAGAGTACAAATCCCAGAATGTCTCATAGTGCGGAAAAACAAGAGCGTGTGTGTGATATGCTATTACCGCGCCAGCTCCTTCCCTTTGGCTGACGAGGTACCTGAAACAACAACTAAAAACTGTAAGCACAAAGCTTAGTGAGTTCCTCCAACGTACCGCATACCAAATAACCTTATAACATACAAATATTGTCAGACATATCTGGGTGCCCGACCTACCCTTCGGTCCTTTCTGGGTGCTGGTCTCCCCTTCGGTCCTTTCGACCGGATATTGGGGACTATTTACCACTACCACATAACACGTATCACATAATCTATTTAGCATGGCTGGACATGACTGCCCCTTCGGCCCTATCAACCGGTAACCTGGGGACTATCTCCCCTACTATCGCTAGCACATAGCATCATATCGTACAAACACATAAACATAACACAGGTAGTGGCAACCCTAGATGATAGCACAGAGACAATCATCTAATCATACAATTCCTACTAGTGGGCCGACATTGTGCCTTAGACCCACCGCTATTGGAAGGTAACTCGCCTCAAAGTAGCTGCTGAAAGTATGCTTGCTGAGCGTCTGACTGCTGAACCGGAACTCCACGGCTACAATTTCCATAAACACTAAGTCAGATACTAATAACTAATCTTAGGGTAAAATAACTATTTTACCCCCCCCCCCCCCCGATCAAAGTCAACTTCCTGGTTGACCGGACTCGCCGAGTCCCTTCCATCTATTCTAGTTCTACACATGTTTTACTCGTCGAGCTTAGCGAAGACTCGACATGTTCTTCCTCGATGTATACGTACTAAGTCCAAGTTCATCTGACACGCCGAGTTGAAGAATAACTCGTCGAGTCTACGGCAATCTTCATCGGACTCTCCGAGTTGCTCATCCAACTCGCTGAGTCCACGGCTATCTTCATAGGACTCGTCGAGTCCATCGTTATACTCGCCGAGTACATTCAGTCCTTTTTCCATACAGACCTGATTTGAGCCATGCATCGACTCCAAACCACAGATCCAGGCTTCTAAGGCATGCTTATCACATAAAGTTGCAAACTTTACGTGCATGCATAGCTTTAGGAGCTTCAAATGTCCAACTAAGTTCTTAATGGGGTTCTAAGCTCAAAAGGGACCTTAATCACTAATATGACCAAAACTTAACACTTCAAGAAGGTAATGAGAGTCTAGATCTGAAGTATAACCCAACCATAAGGTTTCTCTTCAAGGATTTGGGGTTTTAGGGCTTAAAAGCAACAATTTAGGGACAAACAAGATCTAATAGATCAATAACCAAGATGTAAACTTTATTACCAGAATGGATGACCACAAATGAATGTGTTCTGGATCTAAGTCCCCTTCCTTGACCTCTTCAACTTCTCCCTTCTTCCACTTGCTCCAAAGTGCACCAAAAGTCTCTTCACAAGGCAATCAATCACTCAAACTTACCAATGGAGGCTAGGGTTTTCGATAAGGAATGCTCTGAGGGTGATGGAGGCTGAGATGTGGCTATAAGGACGTTTAAATAAGGTGCAAACCCTAAGGATTAGGGTCTCTTCCTGATTGGCCTACTCGCCGAGTCCAGGCGTGGACTCGCCGAGTAGATCACTTAAAGCCCGCATCCACTCGACATCTACTCGGCGAGTTAGGGCTACAACTCGCCGAGTAGCTCTTCCCAAAAGAACATGTAATTAAAATAAATACGTACCAGGAACGGAGCGTTACAATGGCAGTCGAGAAAAGTCCGCTGGAAAAGATGACCGAAGAGTCGCCGGAGATAAGAAATTGTCGGAAACCTTCAATAGCCGGTTTCAATGGTTTCTGTGAACACTTACAACAAGTTCAATAGTAAATGAGATAAAAAAAAAATTATATGTTATGAAATTGTATAATATAATATTTAAATAAAGAAAATGAATTAAATATTTTTTTTTATCAAAATTGAATATTTAAAACATTTGTTTTTAAGAAACAATCTGACAATCAAACTATTTTAAATAGTTTTTCTAATTTTTTTTATTACTTTTTATATTTTATATCATTTTTTAATTTTCAAAGTCTAACAAGTAAAAATAATACATATGGTTTATCATTTTCTTTTAATGAGATTTAAATCTTTGAAAATTTGTACCAAGAGGCAAGAGTCATTTTCATCTAGTCTAGTTTTATTGTGGAATCGGTTTTGCTAAAATTGAAAAAATTATATAACACATATTATTTAGTTTTTACATTTTCTTCAATATATTTTAGTATTTATTAATTTTAAAATACTAATCGGTTCACAACCCTTATTACTACTTTTAGCGAAATTTTTTCCACAACTGCCAGTTTGCGTCGCCAAATATACCCTTGCTTTTTGAGGTGATTAAATTTGAGTTTCAAAACAAAAAAAATACATTTTTGGTAAAAAAAAAAAATATTTATTAGTTTATCCGGTAGCAAAAGAAAACTTTTTAAAAGAAACTGTTTGAATTAACTTATGTAGCAACGAAATATCATAAATTAAAAAACATTTTTTTGTAATGTTCGACAAAACCTGCTTAAATATGTAACATGATAACACAATACATACTTATATAGATTTTAGTATATTTGTTATTTTATATATACGAATATATAGTTGATCATTTATAGCAATCTTTTTGTCAAAAAGTGTTACATAATTAACATCAGTTTTTTTTTTACATATAATGTTTTTGACAAAAATCTTGTAATTAGGACGAATCAATATATAGTTTGCACTATTTCTCCTTGATTGTTGACTATTAAGAATGGTCGATACAAGGTTTTTAACTATTCTACTAGACTGCTACCTACTACTTGCTACCATTGCTACCAATCAACCAAGTCATTGGGCCTAATTCATTTTGATTGATGACTCTTGAGAATGGTCAATACAAGGCATTTGTTCTTGCATATGGATACCAATTGCAAATAGTTCTTAGTTTTTATATATGTTTCACAATTGCCTAACTCTTTAATATATCAATATTAACATGTGTATAAAATTTGTATATAGTCAGGTAGTCAAATAGTTAGTATACTCTACCGTATAGTTAGGAGAGTTTATCTCTCAATTCAGTTATATTCCTCTGTATAAATTTATACTTTTACATTGAATGAAACATACAACAGATTATTTCTTATTCATTATATGGTATCAGAGCTGTACCTCATACACTTAATTATTTCTAATGGCAACATCCGTTCCTCACTTTCTCAACTTGGCAACCACCACCGCCTCCGCTCTCAACTTTCAGATGCCATCAATTACTGTCAAACTTAACAGAGACAACCATTGTCTATGGCGACTACCATCATTGCAGCTCTTGAAGCTTTTGACCTAGAAGCTTTTGTTCTCAATCTCATTCCACCTCCCACCATCGTTGTTGTTCCAGCCACCAATGGAACTCCTGCCACCGCCGATTCTCCTACTGTTCTGGCTACTCCGGCTTCTACTCAACAAAACTCGGACTTTGTTCTATGGAAGAAACGCGATCAGTTTGTTTTCCTTTGGCTTCAATCCACTTTATCAGAGCAAGCCCTAACTATTGTCACCAGATGCACCTCTTCACATATGGCCTGGCTGGTCATTGAGAAAACATATTAGGCCCAAACTAGGGCAAATCGCATGCAGCTAAAAGCCCAACTCCAATCCCTTTTAAAAGGGTCCATGTCCATGATTGAATATATTGAACGAAAACGTTCAATTGCGGACACTCTTGCTCAAAATGACAACCTTGTGCCCACTGAAGATCTAATTATGCATCTCCTCAATGGCCTTGATTCCTCATATGTTGCATTTATTACAACCTTCATGATGAAGACAGAAGTATTTTCCATCGATGATCTTGCAGGTCTTCTTCTTCGGGAAGAAGCTCGCATTGAACAGGAACATCTTCGACAAATGACAGTTCAACCCAATATAGTTCAACCCACTGCAGTTCAATCCCCATCCAATGCTCTTACAGTAAATCGTTCTCACACCAACAACAATCGATATTCTTCCTCTTCTCAAGGTCAAAGCTCCGGCTCTTCTCGCAATACTGACTCTAGACGTCGTCGACCGGTTTGTCAACTCTGTAATAAACCTAGTCATGAGGCTATCGACTGTTGGCAAAGGGAAAATCAAATGGATTTCCCATCTCGTCGTCCAAATCCCCGAAACCAGCCAAGACAAGCTAATGTGGTCCAGTACAACAGTCCTTCACATGTGATAGATCCGGCCTGGTACTTTGACACAGGGGCGACAGATCATGTTTCTCCTGATGTCCACAAACTTCATCATGCAGAAGAGTACACAGGGGACGACAAACTTCAAGTGGGCAATGGTAATAACTTGTCTATTTCTCATGTTGGCTCATCTTCTCTTTCTCATCTAAAATTGCCAACTGTGCTTGTTGTTCCTAAATTAACGAAAAATCTCCTTAACATTTCCAAATTAACAGAAGACAATCTTGTTTATGTTGAATTTTGGCGTAATCATTGTAATGTTAAGAACTTTTAGGGAAAAACAATCCTCCAAGGGGACATCAATGATGGGCTCTATCGACTACCTCGCACTCGCAATAAAGTCGTTTTCACTGGTGTTCGAACCTCTCTTCATGGATGGCACAAGAGACTTGCACATCCACATGAACCGATGTTAAGGAGATTAGTTTCAAAGTTTCATCTTCCTACTTCATCCAATAAATTCCCAAATGTCTGTGACTCATGTCAAATGGGTAAAAGTCATTGATTTCATTTACCAATTTCCCATATCACTTCTTCTAAACCTTTTGAACTGGTGTACTCAGATGTTTGGGGTCCTTCTCCTGTGTTTTCATTAAATGGATCTCGATATTTTGTTCTTTTTATTGATGATTGCACTAAGTTTGTATGGATTTACTTCTTATCACCAAAATCTCAAGTGTTTTCCACCTTCTTGCAATTTCAAACCATGGTTAAAAATCAATTTTCTTGTGATATTAAAAGCCTCCAAACTGATTGGGGGTGGTGAGTATAGAAATATCTCCACATTTCTTCAACACCATGGTATTATACATCGTGTTTCTTGTCCTTACACACAGGAACAAAATGGGGTTGTTGAATGCAGAAACCGTATCATCGTCGAAAAAGGACTTACTCTTTTAGCCCAATCATCTCTACCAAAATTGTTTTGGGAACATGCTTTCAAAACTGCAACTTATTTACACAATCGAACCATCACACCTATTCTCAATTATAAGTTACCTTATGAAAAGATTTATAACAAAATCCCACACTATGATTTTCTCAAAAGTTTTGGTAGTTTGTGTTATCCTTTCTTAAGACCTTATAATCACCACAAGATTGATTTCCGATCTCTTCCCTGTATTTTCATTGGTTACAGTGCTTCCCAAAAAGGATATTTGTACTTCCACCAATCCACTTCCCATATTTATATATCCAGACATGTGGTTTTTGACAAAGATATCTTTCCTTATATATCTCCCCAACCTGTATCTGTTCCTGCTCATCTTAATGTCACTTCATCTACACTTCTTGACTGTGCAGATTCTCTTAGATCTTCTCTACAACAACAAATCTCTCACACTGTTCCTACCTCACCTACACCAGATGTGTCACCTTCTACTCTAGCCTTCACCCCGGTCAGCTCTCAATCTGATCATCACTCTTCTCCATCCACCATCAACTCTCAATCTCTAAATTCTCGATATCAACAGTCCACGGTTAGTTCTCGTGCAAAACAATCAAACCCAATACCCACTCACTTTCGACCTGCTGACTAAAATCAGCATTCCATGGTAACTCGAGCTCGCACTAATTCCATCAAACCTAAATCCCTAACAATTACTACTCACATGGACCCAAATATTGAACCTCATACCTTCACCCAAGCTCTTAAGCACAAATGTTGGCAAAATGCGATGAAAGCAGAATATGATGCTCTCATGAAGAATAAGACATGGTCATTAGTTCCTTGTCCCACTAACACTAACATTGTTGGATGTAAGTGGATTTTCAGGGTAAAATGCAATTCAGATGACTCTGTTAACCGTCACAAGGCTTGGCTTGTAGCTCAAGGGTTTAGCCAAGAAGATGGTGTTGATTTCTTTGAAACATTTAGCCCAATTATAAAGCCCACGACAATCAGACTGGTGCTCTCCATTGCTCTTTCTAAGGGGTTTGACATCAACAACGCTTTTCTAAATGGTGACTTATCAGAAGTGGTTTATATGAAACAACCAAAAGGCTTTGAGGACCCAACCAAACCTAATCATGTTTGTAGACTCCACAAAGCTCTTTATGGGCTTAAACAAGCACCACTGGCTTGGTTTACCAAACTCAAACAGTATCTAGTCACAAATTGTAACATCCCGGAATAGCAAGAGTAGAGTTGAACGGCTAAAAGTGTAAGTCTTGAAGGGCGACTCGGCGAGGAGATTCGCGACTTTGATCGCGTGTCAAGTGACCTACTCGGCGAGTCCAAAGATGGACTCGGCGAGTAGGTGCTGGGTGAAGAAAACCCAAAATCCGGGGAATGAGCCCTATATAAAGATCATTATGTTTCCTCCATAGCCTCCTTGATCCCCCTTGAGTCCCAGAAACCCTAATTTCGTGGAGGAACCCCATTGTTGAGCAAATTGGAGCTTGGAGAGGTGTTTGTTGAAGAAATCTTGAAGGAGAAGAGGCTTGGATCAAAGGGCTTTGCTTGGATTCGAGTTTCATTGCTGTTGGGGCATTCTTTGGAGGTAATATTTCGTTCTTGGGCTGTGTTCTCTTAGAATCTCATTTTGGGGTTGTGTGGGAAGCTTAGTTATGTGACATCTTGAGTTTGAAGGATAGATCTGAGGTTTCTACCTCATATCTGGAGTGGAGAAGGTCTTAAGAGCATTAAAGCCCCTGTTCTTGTGTTGTTTATGGAGCTATCATGTCCCAAACCTTAGTTCTAAGGTGAATAAGGCCTAGATCTCTTTGGATTCACGTAAAGTTTGCCACTTTACGTGATGGATGGATTGTAGGAGGTTAGATATATGTTTTGGATCAATTGCATGGCCTGGAGTGCTTCTGAATTGATTCAGACCGGTGATACTCGGCGAGTCACATGGGTGGACTCGACGAGTTGCTTGAAGATGGCCTGGAACTCGGCGAGTTGGAAGAACAACTCGGCGAGTAGCTTGAAGATAGCCTTAGACTCGGCGAGTCTTGTCGAAGAGTCCCAATATTTCCTAGTTGAGTCGAGAATCGGTGAGTCAAGGGATGACTCGGTGAGTTGGGTGCGAGTGGACTCAGAGTTGTGGGACTCGGCGAGTCTTGGGGTGACTCGGCGAGTTGGGTCGCTGATGGAGGGAAGTTCTGAGCATAGGGACTCGACGAGTCATCGGGTTGACTCGGCGAGTAGGGTCAGTCAGGGGTTGACTTTGACTTTGTCCAAGGTTGACCAGTTGTCTTCCAGGGGTATTTTGTTAATTAAGGGTATTTATTGAATTGAATGTTTTGGTGTTCAGTGGAGGAGTTCGTGTCAGGGTTGGAGCAGCGGGATCTTATCCTTTCAGCCGGCAGTTTCGAGGTGAGTTATCCTCACTATATCAACAGGGTCTAAGGCACCAAGGCCGGCCCTTATCGGATTGAGATCTGGGTAGTTGTTATTATTTTGTTGTTGTGATATGCTTGCATCCTGAGAGTTAGGACGGTATATGTTAGAGACCTGATTAAGATCGGTATCCTGAGAGATAGGGAGATGCTATGCTAATGACCTGTTAGGTCGGTATCCTGCTTAGAGTATGTTATGCTATGTGATCTGCTAGATCGGCTTGTTTGAATGTGAACTGTTATATGATTATATGTTTATGTGTACATGGTTGTTTGGACTGGAGATGGGTTGAGGCGGTCCTGCTTTGTGCTGTAGGCCAAGATACTCAGGGCGGACCGGTTGTTCCGAAGGCCCAGCGAGCGGTCCGGATATACTATAGGCCCCACGCGGGCGGACCAGACGTGCCGAGGCTCGGAGAATGGACCAGGCCGACTGAAGGCCCGATGCGGGCAGACCAGTCATGCTGTAGACTCAGAGAGTGGACCAGGTGAGTTGAAGGCCCAGTGCGGACGGACCAACCATACTGTAGACTCGAAGGACATGACTAGACTCGGAGGATGGATCCGGTGGACTGAAGGCCCGATACGGCGGACCAGTCACACAGTAGACCCGATATGCATGGTTGTTCTATGTTCTGTTCTGTTATGTATGTTTTATATGTTATGGGCCGGAAGACAATATGTTTTGGACCGGAAGGTCGTAGCCTGGAAGGGCGTATATGTGGTTGGTATTTTGGGGGTAACTCACTAAGCTTTCGGGCTTACAGTTGCGGTTTAATGTTTTTCAGGTTCTTCAGGAGACTGTGGCAAGGCGAAGGCGTGATTGTACCGCTCCTCATGATTTTGTAGCAATGTGATTCTGGGAATACTCTAAATGATTTGTATTGAAAACCTTTTAGTAAACAATTTAATGAAATCGGGTTGTTTTTGAAAGATTTAAATTGGTTGTATTTTTCGGTCGTTACAAGTTGGTATCAGAGCCTAGGTTTGGGTGAATTGGAGGAACACTTGTGTGACTCCAGTCTCAAATCGAGGAGGGTTTTCAAAAGAGAATTTAAAATGGTTTTCAAAATATGTAAAGGAGGACGTGGAGGTACGATCAGCCGGAGCTAGTAAGTAACCCCAAAATACCATACATGATATTTGTTTTATTGAGCTTTGATAGAATATCATGCTAGAGTTAGGCTAGCGATCTTCAGGATTCTTGATGTGTTGCCTGATTTATGATGCCTGCTAGCCTAGGGTTTCCTTGTGAGAGATTTCTAGTGTTCCTCTAGTTGTGAGGATAAAGCGTTATCATGTATATTTGTCTCTAGGGTGTTGTGGAAGTACTTCATACAAATATGGGTAGGTGTGGAAGGTAGTATGGGCCCGTACTACTGAAAGCACAGGACCCATACGCGTATCAGGGAAACCATGACCTCTAGGGTTGGGTTGGGAGTTGGTTCCCGGGATAGTGGGAAGTGTCTGAGATTTCTGGTGGTTTATTTTCAGTATGGAGACTTCAGGACACGCTGGGAGTGGATCCGGGTCAGGATCAGGAGCAGGAGAGGGAGTTCCAGGTGGGTATGTACAGCCCGAGGTTATCGGTCAGATGAGTACGCACGAGTTGGATGCAAGGATTCGTGAGATCCTACATGATGAGGTTGCTGCATTGTTTCGGGCTGAGCTGCCGGAGTTGTTTGGGTCGATCAAGACCGCCATGGTGCAGTATTTTGATGAGCGCTATGCGGCTCTCGCGGAGACGGCTGCCGCGGCGGCTACAGCAGCTTTAGCAGCGGCAGGGGGAGGAGCTAGTAGAGGTTTTCAGTATCGGGACTTCGATAATACGAAGCCTCACACCTTTGATGGAGTTCAGGATCCGATCGTTGCTATGAGATGGTTATCAGATGTGGAGGGATGTGTTCTTCACGTGTTCATGCCCTGCGGATCAGAGGGTGAGGTGCGCTCTAAACCTATTAAGGCTCAGGGCAAAGGATTGGTGGAGATTGACCACGGGGTCATACTCGGATGCGCAGAGGGCTGCGATTTCATGGGATCAGTTCAGAGAGATGTTCAGTACTCGTTATGTTCCGCAGGTCGAGAGGGAGAGGTTGGCTCAGGAGTTCCTCGAGCTGAAGCAGGATTCGGAGTCGGTGATGGAAATCACTAGGATGTTTACTGAGAGTGCGATGTTTTTCCCTGAGTTCGCTTCGAAGCAGGATCAGATGTCCTGATATCTGAGTATGCTAAAGAGAGACATCAGGCAGTTTGTGTCTGCGCAGAGGTGCGAGACCTTGTTAGAGTTGCAGGAGGCCGCCAGGCGGCGTGAGTTAGAGATTGAGTTGCAGATGCGTGAGCTGAGGCAAGCTCCGGTTCAGTCGCAGCCAACGACGAAGCGGTCTAAGACCGTTGATTTCAGGATGGGAGAGCAGAGTAGCCAAGTCTGTGGAAAGTGTGGAAGGGGTCACGCCGGAGTCTGTCGGTCCAGTGGTGCATGCCGCAAGTGCGGAAAGGATGGGCATTATGCGAGGGATTGTCGGCAATCAGTGCCGGTTCGGGATTTGAGGATCTGTCATCATTGTCATCAGGTTGGACACTTGAGGGTCAACTGTCCACAGCTTGTTGCAGGACCGGTGCAGGCTCCAGCACCGACCACGTTGAGGATCACAGGTGGAGGTCAGCCCCCAAGGGCTTAGGGTCGTGCTTTTCAGCTTGCTGCTGCGGGTATGTTTCTTTCCTATTGTCTTAATTATTTATGATTATTGTGGAGTATCGCCTATCTGCCAGTCTCGTTGGATGGTTATAGAATCACGTTTCGGGTTTTCGTGTGGCATCTGTTGTTCCTTAGGGGTTTGGTGAGTGGTGTTCGGGATTTTGTTTTGGTATCCTTTGTTCCGTAAAGGATCGATATGGTTACGGATCAGTGCTTAGAGCTATCGTTGATTATCTTTGTGAGGATTAGTGGCGGATGCGGCGTTGGTTTGAAGGTCGGGTAGCTTCTGCAGTCTGAGGAATGGAAAGTTAAAGATTGGGTTCCTTTCGAGCGGATTGTTCAGTGTGGAAATATGTTTTTATGAAAGTTGTTAGCGCTGGTGAGGAACTAAGTGCGTGTAAGTGTTGTTTTTCTCTGCATTGTTGTTTTGGGAGATCGGTGATGGCGACCGGTGGTTAATTGTCAGTGTCTTAAGTGGGGGAGAATTGGAAATTCTCCGGATGGTCGTTAGGCTTGAGAGGTTGGTTAGCTGCTTGGGAATTCAACGGTATTTCGATCAGCCGAGAGCAAGCTCGTATGGGTGAGTAGCAGGCGTGCGGGGGGGGGGGGGGGAATACAGACCTAGGGCATTTGATTGTGGAAGGCCTGGAGCAGACCCGGATCGAGTATGTATGATGGAGTTAGAGTTCGAAACCCCTAGAGGGCTAGAACGGTATGCACGAGAGGACTCCCTGAAGAGATAGCTCGAAATGATGAATTCTAGTTGAGCGGTCCGGATAGACTGAAGGCCGGTAGGCGTACCAGTCAGGCCGAAGGCTCGGAGGACGGTCCAGCCAGAATGAAGGCACTGAGAGTGGTCCAGATTGGCTGAAGGTTCTGAGAGTGGTCCAGATTGGCTGAAGGCCTGGTGAGGCGGTCCAATCATGCTGAAGACCCTGAGAGTACTGTTGGATCGGTTTGAGGTTATGGATTGCGTATGTTGCCGTGTGATTGCATTGGAAGGTCTGGCCCCGGGTAGTGATCTTGACCAGTGAAGATAGTGCATGGGCTTAAGAGTCCCTGCGATGAGAGTCATAGTAGTTGTGTCGAATGGATATCGAGTGCGCTTTAAATAGGTAGTGTAGCGTGGGGTGAGCACCATAGTACCTGTCATGGTGACAGGGCGGGCGAATGGTTTCCTTGGTAAGGAAAGAGGGAGGAATGAAATTCCGAAAGGGAGTGCGAATTCACGGAAGTGAAAGCGGCAGTGTAGAGTTATGATTGGAGTGGTCCGACGGTGGTTTTTGAGTAGCGTGTGTGCGGCAGTGGAATAAAAGCTCATCCAACTTGAGATGTCTGCTCAGGGCGCGGAGGGAATTCCGCAGGCGTAGAGCCAAGGGGGGTTCGGAAGGGATGCAGGGAGAGAGTCTTGGACTCTCAATGAGATTCTAATCAGGGTTTTGGGTATGTATTAGTGGTTCATCCTGGAGGGATGTTTGAGGATATCATCAGTGTATCGTGTTTTCCAAACCTAAGGGTGCTAAAGCTAGTTCAGCATGTGTGTGTGATTGCAAGAGGAGAACTCGTGGGAGTTGCTCCGGGATTGAAGAATGGGTCTTTCTGTCGTCATGGAATGGATAGAGTGGGATTCGGATCGGGGATCCGACGGTTCATGATTTTCTAGCCATATGAGTCAAGTGAATGATGAGAATTGGAACAGTAAGGCATCATGGGTAATTCTCGGTTGTGAGTGCGACTATCGGAGGGTACAGCCAGTGCCCGGTTTGAGACGGTGGTCAGGACACCGTAAGGAAAGAGAGAGTGAGTTGAGTTTTGTGGGGTATAACTTGAGGGACTTGGTCTGGCTAAAGCCAGGTGGCGCGTCGTGGGAGTATTTTGGAGTTGGGTTTCCGTAAGCTTCGAGGACGAAGCCTAATTTAAGTGGGGGAGAATTGTAACATCCCGGAATAGCAAGAGTAGAGTTGAAGGGCTAAACGTGTAATTCTTGAAGGGCGACTCGGCGAGTCCGTGGATGGACTCGGCGAGTAGAGTCGCGACTTTGATCGCGTGTCAAGTGACCTACTCGGCGAGTCCAAAGATGGACTCGGCGTGTAGGTGCTGGGTGAAGAAAACCCTAAATCCGGGGAATGAGCCCTATATAAAGATCATTATGTTTCCTCCACAGCCTCCTTGATCCCCCTTGAGTCCCAGAAACCCTAATTTCGTGGAGGAACCCCATTGTTGAGCAAATTGGAGCTTGGAGAGGTGTTTGTTGAAGAAATCTTGAAGGAGAAGAGGCTTGGATCAAAGGGCTTTGCTTGGATTCGAGTTTCATTGCTGTTGGGGCATTCTTTGGAGGTAATATTTCGTTCTTGGGTTGTGTTCTCTTAGATTCTCATTTTGGGGTTGTGTGGGAAACTTAGTTATGTGACATCTTGAGTTTGAAGGATAGATCTGAGGTTGCTACCTCAGATCTGGAGTGGAGAAGGTCTTAAGAGCATTAAAGCCCCTGTTCTTGTGTTGTTTATGGAGCTATCATGTCCCAAACCTTAGTTCTAAGGTGAATAAGGCCTAGATCTCTTTGGATTCACGTAAAGTTTGCCACTTTACGTGATGGATGGATTGTAGGAGGTTAGATCTATGTTTTGGATCAATTGCATGGCCTGGAGTGCTTCTGAATTGATTCAGACCGGTGATACTCGGCGAGTCACATGGGTGGACTCGACGAGTTGCTTGAAGATGGCCTGGAACTCGGCGAGTTGGAAGAACAACTCGGCGAGTAGCTTGAAGATAGCCTTAGACTCGGCGAGTCTGTTCTTGGACTCGGCGAGTCTTGTCGAAGAGTCCCAATATTTCCTAGTTGAGTCGAGAATCGGTGAGTCAAGGGATGACTCGGTGAGTTGGGTGCGAGTGGACTCAGAGTTGTGGGACTCGGCGAGTCTTGGGGTGACTCGGCGAGTTGGGTCGCTGATGGAGGGAAGTTCTGAGCATAGGGACTCGACGAGTCATCGGGTTGACTCGGCGAGTAGGGTCAGTCAGGGGTTGACTTTGACTTTGTCCAAGGTTGACCAGTTGTCTTCCAGGGGTATTTTGTTAATTAAGGGTATTTATTGAATTGAATGTTTTGGTGTTCAGTGGAGGAGTTCGTGTCAGGGTTGGAGCAGCGGGATCTTATCCTTTCAGCCGGCAGTTTCGAGGTGAGTTATCCTCACTATATCAACAGGGTCTAAGGCACCAAGGCCGGCCCTTATCGGATTGAGATCTGGGTAGTTGTTATTATTTTGTTGTTGTGATATGCTTGCATCCTGAGAGTTAGGACGGTATATGTTAGAGACCTGATTAAGATCGGTATCCTGAGAGATAGGGAGATGCTATGCTAATGACCTGTTAGGTCGGTATCCTGCTTAGAGTATGTTATGCTATGTGATCTGCTAGATCGGCTTGTTTGAATGTGAACTGTTATATGATTATATGTTTATGTGTACATGGTTGTTTGGACTGGAGATGGGTTGAGGCGGTCCTGCTTTGTGCTGTAGGCCAAGATACTCAGGGCGGACCGGTTGTTCTGAAGGCCTAGCGAGTGGTCCGGATATGCTGTAGGCCCCACGCGGGCGGACCAGACGTGCCGAGGCTCGGAGAGTGGACCAGGCCGACTGAAGGCCCGATGCGGGCGTACCAGTCATGCTGTAGACTCAGAGAGTGGACCAGGTGAGTTGAAGGCCCAGTGCGGGCGGACCAACCACACTGTAGACTCGAAGGACATGACTAGACTCGGAGGATGGATCCGGTGGACTGAAGACCCGATACGGCGGACCAGTCACACAGTAGACCCGATATGCATGGTTGTTCTTTGTTATGTTATGTTATGTGTGTTTTATATGTTATGGGCCGGAAGGCAATATGTTTTGGACCGGAAGGTTGTAGCCTGGAAGGGCGTATATGTGGTTGGTATTTTGGGGGTAACTCACTAAGCTTTCGGGCTTACAGTTGTGGTTTAATGTTTTTCAGGTTCTTCAGGAGACTGTGGCAAGGCGAAGGCGTGATCGTACCGCTCCTCATGATTTTGTAGCAATGTGATTATGGGAATACTCTAAATGATTTGTATTGAAAACCTTTTTGTAAACAATTTACTGAAATCGGGTTGTTTTTGAAAGATTTAAATTGATTGTATTTTTCGGTCGTTACACAAATAACTTCCATGCTTGTCAATTTGACCCATCTTTATTTGTTCGAGTTTCACATTCATCTACAATATATATATCCTTGTATATGTCGATGATCTGATTATAACAGGCACAAATGACACTCATCTTCAACACTTTATTACTGATTTGGATTGTGTGTTTTCCCTCAAGGATCTTGGTGATTTGCATTTTTTCCTTGGATTACAGATTACTAGAAGTCCCACCAGTCTTACCTTATCACAGCAAGCATATATCAAAGATTTTCTAAAACGCAACAATATGTCCATGGCTACCCCTATTACCACTCCTTCTGATCCCCAAGGTCAGCTTCAACATGATGGTGATCCCTTTCCTGACCCAACACTATATTGTCAAGTTGTTGGATCATTACAATATGCTATAATTACACGCATGGATATTTTTTACTCTGTGAACTGTGTGTGTCAGTTCATGCATTCCCTAAAAAATCATCATTGGCAGGCGGTGAAACGAATTCTAAGATATCTTAACGGGACGATCACTCACTGTTTACACTTCAAGCCCACAACAACAAAGTCACTTCATGCCTACTCGGATGCAGGATGGAATTCATATCGTGATGATAGTCGCTCTCAATATGGGTTTGCTAATTTTCATGGTTCAAATCTTATAAGTTGGACCTCCCGGAAGCAAAAAGTTGTTGCACGTTCTAGCACGAAAGCTGAGTACAGGTCATTGGCATACACTACAACAAAATTATTATGGATAAAGCAGCTACTTTCTGATTTACAGGTCCAAATTAGCCATCCTCCATTAATTATGTGTGACAATGTCGGGGCCATCTTCATGAGCAAAAACCCCGTGATTAGTACCCGCTCTAAACACATCACACTTAACTTCCATTTTATACGTGAACAAGTTGAACCAGGACAACTCAACATATGCTATGTTTCATCAATTGATCAATTGGCAGACATCTTTACAAAACCATTGGGAAAAAGTCATGTTTTTTTTCTTCGTTCCAAGTTGCAAGTCCGTCCCACCCTTTAGCTTGCAAGAGGGTATTAACATGTGTATAAAATTTGTATATAGTCATGTAGTCAGATAGTCATTATACTCTACCGTATAGTTAGGAGAGTTTATCTCTCAATTCAGTTATATTCCTCTGTATAAATTTATACTTTTACATTGAATGAAACATACAACAAATGATTTCTTATTCATTATAATCAATTACGTTGTCCAATATAAATATAACGCTGATTCCTTGATCCCGCATATGCATTAAATTGACAACCAATATAGGATCAAAATTAAGAAACCATTTCAGCTGTAGGTAATCCGGTTTTGATGGCAGGTTAAAACACACCAAAAGTATGTTCTTTTTCTTGAAATCACAAGTGAAAATACAATAGAGAAGGAACACAAGAATAGATTCCAATCCAAGAATCCAATTATCACAATGTATCTTAAAACTAAACCAAGAATCCAATGATTACATAATTTGGTGTATATGAATTAACTCTAATATGTGTCCCAAAGAAATAAACCATGCATGGTAACCATAATGATCACTAATGATTGTGTCCCACAAAGATAAATATATGTTGAATGCCACAAATAACCTCAAATAAACATGGAAAATAAAGAGAAGCGGATGCAATCAAGGGATCAAACAATTTTTGAACAAATAATCAATTATACCAAACAAGTATTAATGAGAAGGAGATGCAATCAACGAGTAAAAAATGAAGCTTTTTCCTCATATGTTTGTCACTGAATGGAAGTTGATTGGGGTGTTTGCAAAGAACAAATCGGTGTCCTGAGTAGATGGAAAAGAGAAACCTTGTTACAATTTTGAATAAAAAGAAGGAACATGACAAGGGTTTTTTAGGAATGAAGATATAAGATTCATAAAATCTTATGTTGATCCTCCATTTTTAATTTCCATGTTTAGTAGTTAAAAATCATAAAAAAAATAATAATGCAAACCCTAATCCAAAATCTGAAGAACATTTCCAAAATGAATATATATATATATATATATATATATATATATATATATATATATATATATGATTAATATGTGTATATCTATCATCTATGTATTCGGTAGAATTTAGGTTATACAAGTCATGTCTTGTTTTGTTTTATATATAGGTTAAAGAAAATAATGTATGAAATGTAAACTCTACCCGAAATGCGAAGAAGATTTTTGAAATGGTATCTTTTTTAGTATCCAATATTTGTTTAATAGGTAGGTATGATGCATTTTTATGTAGTAATGTGGTATTTTTATGTAACACTCCAATACAGGTATTTACCTCTATTCCCTTTAAATGAAATTTCATTGAAAAATTGGTCCCTTTCGTACGCTAGGCATACTTATGAGTACGCTTAGCGTACTAAGGAATAATGATCGCGAATGTGAACCACGTACGCAAGGCGTACGTGGCATATGGCCAAAAACCCTAATTTTTGGACTTGTGACCTATTTAAACAACCCTTCACCATTTGGACCAAACCCTAATCAGCATCCATAGCTTTATTTGGTCCCTTAACCCTAGATTTTATTGTGAGAGTGATTTTTGAGCTCAAAGAGTGTTTTAGTGGCCATTTTAGAGAGTATTCAAGAGGGAGAAGGTGGTGATCAAGTCTTGGGTGGCATTGAGCTTCTAGATCCTACATCAAGTTCATCTTGAGGAACTTATGGAGGTATAAAGTCATATCCTTGTAATTCCTTTTGTTAGTTTGAACTAGGGTTTTTCCTACGAAGTCCCTTTTTGGTTAGTTGTACCCTCTTTTGTGAGTTGAGCAACTCCAAAGGCTAGGATTGTTAGATCTAAGCTCTTTGAGCATGCTTAATGCATAAAGGCGCCATCTTGAAATTTGTATTGAAACCATGCATGAGTTTGAGGTCTCACATGAAGTTTTAATGAGAAGAATGAAATTTGGAGTCTTTTATGGCATGCAAGGGCATAAAGTTTCCAGTTTTATGCCTTAGGACGTCTTAATGAGCTCATATATGAAATTGGATGTTGAAATCCCAAGTTTTAAGCTCTTAATGATCGATGATGCATCTTCTGTTTGTAGGTCGGGCGTAACCTAGTATACATTGCACGTACAAGAAAGAGGCTCAGTACCCTAAGCGTACTGGAGTGGTACGTTGGGCGTACGCACCCCAGATGGGCATGGGCTTCGTGTGGACTTGTAATTTTTTTGGGCCTTATTTAGCGTTGGACCTGGTCCCATTAATGATAGTAATTTGTTATTTCGGAAGTGGGCCATAGGTGTATTGGTTGGGCCTTATTGGGTCATCTAGCCCATTAATAGTTTTATCTTGGTCCTAGGCCCATTAGTAAGGGTGAGACCTTTGGGTCACCATGAAAGGACTTAGGCTTAGGTCTTTGGACTCTATGACTATGATGAGTTATAATCCTAATTTAGGGTTATTTGTTCCGTTGTTTAGCGTGAGGTATTAGACTATTAGGCGAGCAACTTTTGTGTTCAACAAATTAAGGTGAGTCTCCTCACCATACCAATGGGTCAAAGCCACCAAGGTCGGCCCATTACTTATTATGAACTCTTAATAGTTGCATGTGTTATTTGATGTGTTACGTGTTTATGTAAAGATCATAGGGGAGCCTATGACAAATGGTTAAGACCATAGGGGGAGCACATGCCCCACGGGTGTAAGACCATAGGGTAGCCCATGGCATTTCGGATGAAGACCATGGAGGGATTCCATGGCATTCTTATGTGTATGTCTGCATGAGATTATGTGGATATATGGTTGGGTATGTTTTGGGAAAACTCACTAAGCATTTGCTTACAGTTTGTTGGTTGTTTCAGGTACTTCGGGATCTAATGACAAGGGCCCGGCATGATGGCGCAGTGTGCACTCTCCAATATTTTTCTCACTAGTTGTTATGGACACTCTGATCTTTCTAAATAATATGATTATGTATTGGAATGTTGGAAACAAATGTGATTGGAATTTCTAAATATTAAATGATATTTTTTAATTATTAAATGAAAATTTTTACTTCAATTTTGGGTTGTTACATTTTATATAACTTTGAGTGATTTGCATCCATTAACATCTGCCAAATCAATATGAAAATCAAATCCGTTCCAATGTTGCACATTATGACTTCACATGGATGTTGCTACGAAAAGTTGGTTTCATAGATGAGGAGATAATAGTTGTGTTAAAGAAATTAGCATAATCATAAATGTTTGTGGTAAGTAATATATTGCATTCATATATATTATATACATCATTAAGTGGTGTCCTATCATATCCTACTAACTTTATAAATAAATTTTTTATTTATAGGGTTACGTTAGTTGAGGACGAACAACCAAAACGTAAAACACCAAAATCAAATGTAAACTTTAGGAAATCAGAAAGTGTGCTCAGTCTATACAACCTTTATATGTTGAAAAATGGTATAGCTTTAATGACGACATAAGAGTGTTTTTTGGGGATGTTTTCACATCTATGTTCCAACCAATAAATATAATCATAAACGAGAAATTAGGTCATTCCTCACCATTTTAGATGAATTAGTTGGAATAACAAGATTTAGACACCCGTAACCACGGTCAAAGATATGTACTCTTCATCTTCAACCTATTTAATTGGGGCTAAGTTATGGTTTCACCAATTCTAATATTAAAGGTTGGTATTGTAATCTATAGTTAACCTATGGTATTAGGTGGATCCTAATTACATTTAAGAAATTGATTCTCAATCATGATGTCTAAGTGTTTGATTGACCTAGAGCCCATTTTGGTAGTTAAGAAATTAGGTGTTTATAATGACTAACTAGTTCTGATACATGTTAATTGAGCTATAAGAGCATCATAATTAGTCTATGATGGCATGAAGAAGAAATATATGATGATAAATTAATAAAGGGGACTTTTTGAATGTAGATTATGGCCCCATGTTGATGATAATAACCTATTGTTAACAAAACACATGTTTAGGGATTAAAGAAATCAAATAAGTGCAAGGAATTAGAATTAATCTTATCAATAATATCCCAAGGTGAATAACATCTCATGAATATGATTAAAGTAAGCAAGTAAGTACTTCACATCCCATATGATGCATTGGAATGAGGCCATTGGTATTGAAGACTATTAATGTATCCCTCAGGGGAACATAGAAAAAGAAGTCAAGCTAACACCGGGCCTGTCCTAGTCAGAACCCAGTGTAAAGCCAAGTCCAGGCCTTCACCACTACAAATAGTGTTGATATGGAGGTTAAGGTGCAGAGCCGCGCCTTAACCCCTTCACCAGTAAATTACATCCCGACAAACGTGGGACCAATCATAGAGTCACACTCATCTATTAGATGATAGCCACGATTTCATAAAAATTTAAAAGATCTCCTTCCAGGCAATGAGGGAATGAGGCAAAAGACGTGACGAAGGACCCTCCAATATGGGTCCGCTATGTCGCACCTCACGAGGGAATCCTCAATAGAATCAGTTGAGGGAAACACCCCCTAAAAAGGTATAAAAGGATCCTTCTTCCATGCAAAGAGGGTGACATAATTCTTTCTTTCCTGTAATCTTCTACTATCTTTCTCAGATCTCATACTAACTTGATCGTAGGAGCTTCGTCCCGGGAACTCATCCCGGACATCGACTAATGGTCATCAGTCTCGTTTTCACTGTGATAATAGGAGAAGATACCCACATGGTTCTCCCCAACAGTTCCACTCAATCCTCTTCGGCATATCACAACATTTGGCACCATGCGTATCTTTAGAACGATACATCCATGAAGCAAACCCAAAAAGAAACAATGGTTGATGATATCCCAGTAACGTTACGGGCAGCGGGGAAAAATCCCGCTATGCCCAATGCAGTCACTTGATGGCGGGAAAACCTCCGTTCAGGAGGAGCACCCTTCAAACCGCACACCGGTCTCACAGAAACCATCCAATTCTGCAGCTGAAACGACGGCCACTTACATAGCCAATCTATGGCGCCCAACAACCAGCAGAACCCCACAAGTAGCAATCATAACCACAACTCCGCATATCATCGCAATACAAAAAACAAAGATCCCTACCTCGCAACAATAATCCTTCCCACACGTTTTCGACACTGGAACCTGGATCCCTCACACCATTCAGCCGCAGCCACAATATCCCCCTATGGTCCATCCATACGCCGCCATGGCAGGACTATCTCATGTGCCGATATTTGCACAATAACCGTCGATCTTCAACCAACTTTCACAACCAATGCTAGGTGAAACACCCGCACCGTCTCAGCTGCAAGTAACATACATGTAGACGTCGTCAAGGCAGGGATCTGACCCTTATGGATCCGGCGTCCAGTTCTCAGTAGCACCTGAATTCAACCCCCTCATGGCAGTCGGTCAACCGTTCAATCTGTACACACAACAGTACACAGGAGCAAGCCCATATATGGTTCCTCAGGCAGGGCAACATGCAATCCATAATTTAGATTGTAGCCAAACCTACAACAGTATCAACCGTACATCTTGCAGGTGGCCATGCATAACCAGATGTATGCGAGCCCCTACTAGATGCAAAAACACATGGCTTATGGTGGTATGCCATACTTATACATGGACAACCCCATGCAAAGCGCAAGCTCCAACTTTAGCCATGAACTCCTGCAGTATAAGATCCCGCACAATGCGATGATACCAAACATACCAAAGTATGATGGCACCATAGACCTAGATGACCACATCGACAACTACGAGTGGACGATGACATCTATTAAGATGGATCGCCGCTTCACCTGCACGTATTTCCATTGTACCTTAATAGGAAACGCAGGCAAGTGCTTCAAGTGTCCAAGGCTAGGCAGTATCTGTAACGCCCGTAGATCCGGGCTAGTCAATTTAGAGACGATAGGCGTCAAAAATGAAATTTTGATGAAATATTATTTAGAATGAATAACCTTAACTAAGTTATAGTATATGTTACAAGGTTTCCGTGCATATAAAGAACGCCGAAATCCGAGTTATAACGAAGAAGTTATGACCTGTCGAAGTTTCGCGACAGAACCGGCACGACGCTAAATGGCGTAAAAAGTGAATTTACGTTAGAGTGATATTTATCATTAGCAATCTAAACGAAATTCGTAGATTTCGTTAAACCATGAGCGTGCATAAAAAGAACGCCCAAATCTGACTTCGTATGAGGAAGTTATGATTTTTCGAAGTTTCGACTTAGCGGTATACAGCCCGAATACTCGATTTGAGATCGAGCGATTTTTTGCTGAAACAATATAAATGAGAATCGAATATCTCATTAATTGTAGTAAAATGATAAAAAGATAGGCGAAAACGGACATCGGATGAAGAAGTTATGAATTTATAACGGAATTTTCCTTTCCCGGCCTACTAAAAGTAAATAATAAAAATAAATTCAAAATTAGCCGACGGAGTCTAAATGAAAGTTGTAGATCGTCATCTCACCTACGCGGGGATATAAAGAACGTCAAAAACGGAGCTCGTATAAGGAAGATATGAATTTTTGAAGTTTATAAAATAATTAAAGTATTTAAATTAAATAAAAATTCGGATATTTTCCAAAGGGGGGGGGGGGGGGGGGGGGGGAGTCACCGAGCTTATCCACATTACGCCTAGTGTAATGTAGATTTACGCCCAGCGTAAATGAGCTTCCAGCCCCCTATAAAAGGGTATCGAGGGCAACCGACTTCTTTGCTCATTTCTTCCCATTTTCTCGCGTTTTTGCATCGTTTTTCGTGCAAGAAACATACCGAAGCCCCGGTATCATTCCCGAGCCCCGAAGCAAGTCCCGAGGCCCCGAAGATCTTGAGAATTGCGTTTCTCGAGCCGAAGCTCTGCCCGCGATGAGCCCGGTTTTTGTGAAGATCTTCCAGATCTGCGGAAGAATACTACTTCTACAAGTCGTAGTGCTGTCCGATCATCTTTTAATCAAGTGAGTGTGTGGTTACTTTCTTCTAACGCATAATTATGAAGTATTTTATACGAAATACGTGTTATGTGTATAATTTTTTTGTTATGTGTGTGAATGTATATTCACTTTCTTCTATCTCATAGATCTGATTTATTCTCTATGAAATACGTGTTATGCGGGTATGCCTCTTGTGTTATGTGGAATAGGTATTGAATGAGAATGTTATACAGGTTTTAAACTATGTATAAAAATATATATTTTTATCTACTAATATGTTGGGTAGAACATGGGTAGATAGTTGATGTGTGATAAACAGATGAGAGGCCCCGATGTTGTTGTTGTTGATCTAGTTATTCAACGAGTATGGATTAGACCAAGAGGTTAGTTTTAGATCCGGGAGTATGGATCAGGTAAAGAGATAAAACTTGTTATTAGTCCGGGAGTATGGATTAAGACTAAGTTAATTGTCCCTAGTCCGGGAGTATGGATTGGGTACAGTTATTGATCCGGGAGTATGGATCAGATCAGGATTAGGGTATAGTTAATTTTCCTTATTCCGGGAGTATGGATTGGGTACAATTATTGATCCGGGAGTATGGATCAGATCAGGAGGTTAGTTTTAGATCCGTAAGTATGGATCAGGTAGTTTTAGATCCGTGAGTATGGATCAGGTGAAAAAGGTTAGTTTTAGATCCGTGAATATGGATCGCTGAAAAGGATAGTTTTAGATCCGTTAGTAGGGGTCAGGTAAAGAGGAAAACTTTAGATATGAGAGTTTAGATCGTGTCATTGTGAGGATTGATGGGTGGGATAAGAGTTGCCTTTATATAGTGAAATTGTACAAGTTTGAATGTTATATATTTATAAATATATGATATAACATTGTGGGATGAAAACCCTATATGCTAATCAGGCTCCCAAGCCTGACCCACTCAGTTTTCTTTGTATTGCAGGTATCGATACGAAGACATATTTCACAGAGAGATTTAAAGGAGATATAAATCATTAGTGTAATTGAATGTAAGTTCTGTTTATGCTTATATGTCTGTATCGGAACATGACATCCCGAGGTTTTATTATTAAATGAAAATACATTCTCTTTGAGAAATGTTTTGATAAGTTATTATCATATCTTGTTTTGGGAACAAATTCCGCAACCGTTTTCTTTAAAAGATTACTCTGATTTTACCAAACAAAGCATAAACAAATCGGTATTTTCTGGCCGTGAAAATGGGGATGTCACAGTATCTCAAGCTTTGAGAAGCTAAAATACCTTTTCCTCAACAACTTCATGCAATTGAGAAAATAAAAAGGGGATGCCAACTCCATGATGGTGTGCAAGAAAAAAGAAGGAGAATTGATCCGTAACTATTATGACCGGTTCACGCTAGCTACCTTGAATGTCCCGGGACACGAAGAGTTCCTGGTGACAGGCGCCTTCGCCCAAGGCCTACTTCCTGGACCCCTATCAAGGAAGATGCAAGGAACAATTCCTAGATCCAGGGACGAACTCAAGTTCCGTGTGGAAAAATACATGCGTCAAATCGAGGGGGAAGAATGAAAAGAGGCCAACCTCAAAGTCGTAGCTAACTCCAATCTCAAACAAGAGGAAATGGTGAACCGGCCAAGCCCAGTTCAGCGAGAGAAGCAAGATGGAAACCAGCAGAGACACAACTACCATTCCAGGCACATGTCACAACGGTATAGACCATTCAACACGGATGATAGTAGAAGTAGCCACAATGATGTCCACAAAATCAACAAGACTCCATCCAAAGAGAACAAAGAGAAGACCAAGTTTTGTGAGTACCATCAAAGCAAAATGCACGAAACCAATAAGTGCATGGTATTGAAGCGGGAGATTGATGAGAAACAACTAGTGAGAAATATAGTCGACATATGAAAGGACCTCAAGACGAAATTTGATGGGGACAAGCACCAGCCCAAAAATCAAAAACATGGGGGCAAGGATAACGAAAGAAGGGCCAAGATACTTACCATCACAGGGCTCTGACCATGCAACAACTACCAGAGCCAACGCGTGGGCGCGTAGGTATACCATCAAAACATTCTCAATATAACATTTTCAACGCACGATCCTCGGCCAGAGCACTTGGATCCGAATGACCTTTTGCACATGTAACGACCCAAAAATCATGGGTAAAAATTTCATTTTTAATATAGCTAAAACATTAATGCCATTTATTCTAAACAATTCAAATCATCATTAAATAAAACATTCATCAGAGTTTATCCCAAAATCATTCATTGCGGAAATCATAGGCGTGTGCACTGCGATCAATCCGAGCCCTTACTTTCTAAAACGATGATACCTGAAATCATAAAGAAAACCTTTAAGCACGAAGCTTAGTGAGTTTCCTAGAGCATACCATACACACAAACCATATATCACATATCCTGTTGCTATAAAAGCTACATGCATCACATTTCCTGCTAGCTATAAAAGCTACATATAACACATAAGCCATGCATACAAAAACCGCTAAGAATGCCATGGGCTACCCCACATGGTCTTTACCTAGGACTGCCATGGGCTACACCACATGGTCTTACATCCAATGCCACGGGCTCCCCCCGGGGTCTTCCATGCAAGTATCACAAAGACAACTAGCATACCACACAACATATAATTACTAGCATACCACCTAGCATAAAGCTAACTATCATACCACATAACATAAAATGGGTCGACCTTGGTGCCTTAGACCCATTGGTATGGTAAGAAGACTCACCTCGAATATAGAAGCTTCCTGAAGAAATCCTTAGTTGTTGCCCAGCTAGCTTCCCGAGCTGCCACTACCAATCAGTATATCCAAGTTAGCAATTGGGCCCCATACCATAACCCTTAATCCACGCATGGGGTAAAATAACCATTTTACCCTTGCCCAATATGATCCACAACTAAGGCCTAGACCCAAAACAAAAGTCCAACATTATAATGCCCATAAAACCGTCAATGGCCCAATTTTCCAAATTGGGCCCAAACCTTTCTAATGGACCTTATACTAAAGCTCAATATTCTCCTTAGTCAATAATCCTGACCAAATTGGCCCACGAAGGCCCATAACAACCTATTCCAAGAATTGGCCTAAACCGAGGACCACAAATGTGAAGTCCATTTCTATATTGGGCCACAAGGCCCAATAGGCCCAACTATTCCAATATTGGCCCAAGATACATTCAGATCCAACAAACCGTAATTCCAGGCCTAAAACCATTAGGGCCCAAAGGTCCGAAGTTCACTAAGGCCCAAGTCCTCCTAAGAGCGTACACCCATCGTACCTCTTCTGTACGCTTAGCGTACTGAGCAAATGGATTGTACATGCAACGTACTACATAGTACGCCCAATGTACAAACAGCTCATGCACATCCTCCATTAATTGCTTAATACTTGATCCAATAAGTCCAAATCACATATCTGAGCTATACTTAACGTCTAAACCCATAAAGTCACTGAATTGGTGACTTTGCATGCCCCAAACAAACCCAAAATCCAAAAATGGCATTCTACTTCCATAAAAGTTACCCTAACTTAAGCATGAACCCATTAAGACCAACAAGATGGAAACTTTCTGCCTTAGGGACTCAAATAGCATCAAGGGTGGCAACCCCAAGCCTAAAAACATATTTGGAACCATAAAGCTCCATTCTTGGGACCAAAAGATCTAGAAACTCAACATAATAGATCTAAGAATTCAATGGTCAAGATCAAAGCTTTATACATTCATCAAGCTAAGAATGAGTCCTAAAAGCCAGATCCATAAGCTACTCCTTGATTCCCATCTTTTCATCAAACTTCATCTTCTTGAAAATGGGTTAAACACCCCAAAAATGGACTCCATACGCTCAAAATGCCACCATGGATGATATATGACGATTTATAGGGTTTAGAGGGGTGGAGGCTGAAGATATTAAGGTTAGGTTATGAGATAAGGAGTTTAAATAGGGTCCAAGACCCTAAAATAGGGTGTTGATCTGACTGGAGTACGCCCAACGTACATATGGTATGCCCAACATACTCTGGGGAACATTCGCGATCCGCTTGGTCAGTATGCCCTGCGTACTACCTTCTTTTCTAGTACACCCTGCGTACACTTTGAGTACGCCCTGTGTACTCGACAAAGCCTGGAAACCATGAAACTTCTGAAGGCCATAACTTCTTCGTTATAAGCCCGATTCCGACGATCCTTATATCCACAGAAAGGTGACGAGAATCCCTACACTTCTAACAAATCAAACCTTCCAAAAAAACTCATTTTCCACAAAAACCCAAACTTCCACTTTACCGAATTACCCCTAGGCTCCAAAACACAGACTGAACACCCGAATCACATCTAATTCATCACCCACACCCAAAAGGGGCTCGATCTTACCTTCCCAAGAGCCATAATCCTTGTAATAACCGACCTTCGAGCCACCACCTCAGACTAGGATTCAATTTGGAATAGAGCGTTACAACTCTCCCCCACTTAAATTAGATTGCATCCTCGAAATCATGCATCATCGTTCCCGACATACCAGACAACCTCAGCAACACCACCACAAACCCGTTAATACCACAACCTACTCAAGGAAACTAAAACCAATCCTCATTAGGTTCTAGAACATGGAGATGAACAAATTTATTGCAACCCGATCACACCTACCCCATCTGAAATCTAAAGTCTCAAGATGGTTTGTCTCCCTAACAGACTGCCCACATCGAATCATCGTCGAACTGATTTCACAAGAAACCAGTCCTCATAGAATACTTCCCACTCACAATAACTTGAGGCTTCCTAAAGAACAAAATCACCGGTCAACTGCGACTCCAGAAATTCCACATACAAACCCCAAATCACTGAAGTCTCTCCTACTCCTCTTGCTGCCACCTGACTGCTTTCCTAGAGAACACCCGGGGACCTCCCTAATCCCAACCCATTTGCCAACTATCCGGAACACCGCACACATACTCGATTGTTGAGCCAAAAACACACTCAACAGTCCCCTGCGACCTCCAACAGATACCTCGTCTAACCATAACTGCCCTATCTCCTTCAATCCACTAATCCATCCGACCGAGATAGGCTGACAACCTATCGCCACTAAATCCAACGCAAAAGGTGAATACTACCAGAATAATTGTAGCCTTACATCATACCCGACCTCCTTCGACCTACCGTTTCTTGATTACGACATGTCGTGGCTCTATTACGGATAGAGCCACCCGAGACACATCATAATGGCTTAAACTACCATCAAACCAAACTGATCACCACCCTAGAATTCTTCCCTCAATGCCCTTGGCATATAGATTCCCACATCCCAACTCACTGAAACAAAATCTCGTACGAATTCCAATTCCAGTTCCTATTCAACTCCAAATTGTTACTACGATCCTATATGAAGATTCTCAAATCGGCATTTACATATTGTACCATGAATTCATGTTATCCTTTACTTTACCAATTAATAAATACCCTTAGCCGATTCCCTGAGACTTCCAGTCTCGCACCTGGTCCAACCACCAGGTTCTTATGAGATCCAATAATAGGTCTACCCAACCGTAGCCCTACAGAAACATGCGGTGCTCGACCATAAGATCATGTATCACAAGGTCCGATCCTTAGCTCAACAATCTCTACCAGTTCCATCCTAAATTGATGGTTGTCCTTTATTGGTTAAGGTCAGCGGGAGCAAGGATTCACCCGTCGTTAGTATGTGAGTTCTGCTTAGGATGGGTTCGATTATTGGAAGGCCGTCGTATGTTAGGGTCGACTTTTATTAGGGATCTTGTAGGTGGTTGGGTGTATTTGTTTTCGGGTGTCTGTAAATTTGTTCAGACCGGATAGATTTGTTCGGTTCGAATTGTGAAGTTAAGTCTTCATCGGAACAACTGTGATAGGTTATGTCTATCTGGGAGTCCAGCATTGTTTAGGGTTTTCAATTTCACGTATAGTAATTGGATACTCATTTGCTTAGGGGAAAAGTTGAGGTTCATTCTCTGTTAGGGCTTGTGATATCAGCTAATTTGGGTTTGACAATAGTAAAGGTTGGTAGTTATAAGAGAGGTGACTTCCCTAATAATTTTTTGGATTCAGGGAGTTCACTTAGGATCGTTTATTTCGGTAAAGGAGATAGTAAGGAATGATTTCTAGGACGAAATCTAATTTAAGTGGGGGAAAGTTGTAACACCCTGTTTGGGATCATTCTGTGATTCAGGGCCATGGGCCGGAAGTCGATTGTGTAAAGGCTTTAGGCCTTAAGGAGGAAATTTTTGGACCTTCTGGAAAGAGGTAATGATGGTTATGAGATCTAAACCTTTGAATTGTGTTTTGGAGTCAAAGGGTAAAACAGGAAAAGTCATAGGCCAGGTTCTTGCATGAAATATGGATTTTTGTTCGAGAAGTTTATATTCCAAGATATTTAGATAATATTGTAGAGCTCTTCAATACCTTTCCGTGGATATAAATATCATCAAAAATGGAGTTGGAACAAAGAACTTATAACTCTTTGAAATTAGGGCGGTTTTGGGGCTGAGTCGCGTACGTTGGGCGTACTAGGTCATCCTAGTACGTTGGATGTACGTAATCAGTTCCCAAACCTTATTTTCGTGGTTTGAGCCTTATTTAAGCTCCTTAAATCCCCCAAACCCATTCCATTCTCACCCTTCACCTCTCCAACACCCTCTCTTGTAACCCTAACCCTAGATTGAGCCTTTTGAAAAAAGAAAGTGTTTTTAAGTGCTTTGGAGTGTTCTTGGTGCGCCTTGGAGAAGAAGGAACTCATTAAAGAAGTGCTGGTTTCATTGGAGCTTGTAGATCAATAATTTGTTCACCTTGATCTTTCTTCTAGAAGTATAAAGTATGAATCTTGATGATGAAATTGTTAGATCTAGCTAGTTTTGGGTGTTATGAGATTTTGGTCACTTTATGTGCATAAAGTTTAGATCTTGAAAGTTTTTGACCTTGTTATGGATAATATCGGATACATTATCCATCTAAACATCATTTTGGTTCAGATCTGAAGGTTGGAGACTTGTACTTCATAGATTAAGTTGAAAAAGATGCACTTTTGGGTCCCTTTGAGACTTAAAGACTAGATCTTGTTTGTTGGGACCATTCTAATGGATAAAGTTGGAAAGTTTATCCATTGTGGAGTTATTATGAACTATAAAAATGTGATCTTGGACCTTCTATCCCTTCCATACAAGAGTTATGATGTCTTATTAGGTTAAGAACTTAGAGTTTTGGACATTAAGCACTTTATACAAATGCAAACTCATAAAGTTGGAAACTTTATGACTTAGGACATCATTTTGGGCTTGGATATGTGTTTTGGACGTAAGGGCTTAATGAAATACGCTCTTAATGGAGTTTTGGGATTGGGATACGTACGGTGAGCGTACATGGTGGTACGTTGCATATACGAGGTCAATGCCTCGCTTTTGGTCAACATCAAAGTACGCTGGGCATATTCTCTTGGTACGCAGGGCGTACTCTGCTGGGAAGAGATGTTGACTTTTTGGATCTTGACCGTTGACTTTGACTTTGACCAGAGTTGACCAAGTTTGACCTAAGGTCATTTTGGGTAATTTGATTTATAGTTTGAGATTTGGGTTCCTGTTAATTATATAGGTGACCGGTAGAGATAGCTTTTAGAGCAGTGATTGGTGCAGCTATTATTTCTGAATATAAGGTGAGTTTTCTCACTGTATCTATGGGCTGAAGGCATCAATGCTAACCCATTACTTGTTATGTGGAATGCTAGTTGTCTGTGTGATGCTTGCATGAAAGACCATGATCTGGCCTCTGGCAATTATATGAAAGACCAATATCTGGCCCCTGGCAATTATATGAAAGACCATGGGGGTAGACCAGGATTTGGCCCTTGGCATTACAAGGAAGGACCATGGGGGTAGCTCATGTAAGACTGGGATTTGTCCTCGACATTGCAAGGAAAGACCGTGGGTAGTCCATGTCACTGGTATGTTTGCGCATGTGGTATTTGGAGAAGTCACTAAGCTTTGTGCGTACGGTTTCATATTTATGGTTTCATGTACTTTTAGTTCCAAAGGGAAGGGCCTCGTGTGACTGCACAGAATCCCCCAGAGTTTTCTACATTTCTGTCAACTTAATCCATTAATTCCAAATCTACAACCTTTATATCTGAATCAATATGATGTTTAGATGGATAAAGTTTCCAATTATATCCATAGCAAGGTCACAAACTTTTCAAGATCTAAACTTTATGCACTAAAGTGACCAAAATCTCATAACAATCAAGACTAGCTGGATGGATCAAATGCATTATCAAGATACAAACTTTATACCTCAAGAATAAAGATCAAGATGAAAAAAGTCTGGATCTACAAGCTCCAATGCAATAAAAACTTCTCCAAAGAGCTCCTTCATCTACAAGATGCGTTAAGAACACTCCAAAGCACTCAAGATCACCTTCGTTTGCTCAAAAGGATCAAACTAGGGTTAGGGTTTTCATGGGAGGGTGTTGGAGAGGTGGAGGCTGAGAATGGAATGTGTTTGGGGAAGTTAAGGAGCTTAAATATGGCTCAAACCACAAAAATAGGGTTTGGGCACTGATCGTGTATGCCCAACATACTCCTGGTGGCCCAACATACTCAGATATGCCCTAGTATTCCCAGCGTATGCGACTTTACCCAAAACCGTCCAAAGTTCAAATAGTCATAACTTCTTCGTTTCAACTCCGATTTCGATGAACTTTATATCCACTGAAAGGTATTGAGGATCTCTACAACATTATCTAATTAATTTTTGACTTAAAACACATCGAACTAAAATCCATAATTCATAAAAGAAGTTTGAAACACTACTTTTCCCATTTTACCCTTTGACTCCAAAGCACAAACCGAACTCTTGGATCACATAATCTACGTTACCCACATCCGAGCTGGTCTAAAGCACTCTTTCCCAAATCCCGAAGCCTTATGATAATTGATCTTCGGGTCATGACCCCGAATTATGAAATGCTCAAAAGGATCAAACTAGGGTTAGGGTTTTCATGGGAGGGTGTTAGAGAGGCGGAGGCTGAGAATGGAATGTGTTTGGGGAAGTTAAGGAGCTTAAATATGGCTCAAACCACAAAAATAGGGTTTGGGCACTGATCGTGTATGCCCAACGTACTCCTGGTGGCCCAACATACTCAGATATGCCCTAGTATTCCCAGCATATGCGACTTTACCCAAAACCGTCCAAAGTTCAAATAGTCATAACTTCTTCGTTTCAACTCCGATTTCGATGAACTTTATATCCACTGAAAGCTATTGAGGATCTCTACAACATTATCTAATTAATTTTTGACTTAAAACACATCGAACTAAAATCCATAATTCATAAAAGAAGTTTGAAACACTACTTTTCCCATTTTACCCTTTGACTCCAAAGCACAAACCGAACTCTTGGATCACATAATCTACGTTACCCACATCTGAGCTGGTCTAAAGCACTCTTTCCCAAATCCCGAAGCCTTATGATACTTGATCTTCGGGTCATGACCCCGAATTATGAAATGACTCGAAACAGAGTGTTACATTATAAAATTAGAATTGATTGTGTTAGATTTTTAGGTTTATTAGTTTGAGTGCATATAAGATAAATTGATAAAGTTCGTAATTAATAAGTTAAAGTGCTTGTATTTAGAAAAGTAAAGAACTAAAGAGCTATGTTTCTTTATATACTTGTGAATATAATATAATATAAAAGTACGATGCTATAATAGAAAATAAACAAAATTATGATATTATAAGTAATAAAAATATGATACTTTTGTTAATTATAATATTAGACTTTTGTTTATTTCTATCATGACATCGTACTTTTAATATTATAACTTTCAATAACTATATATACAATATAATTTTTAATAACTATATATACAATATAATTTATATAGCCCAAATATAATCTAACTTTCAATAAATAAATTTATACAATATAATTTTTAATAATGAAACAACAATGACGATCGATAAGAGTTGGATCAGAGAGAAGTGAATGTATTCAAAATACTTGGAAGGTCTTAAAAACTTTATAAAGATTGCTAAGAAACATGTCAACTCTAGAGACAAAGTGTGTTGCCTATGCAAAACGTTCGTGAATTCATATCGATATGTTTTGCCTACGATTTAGTCCACTTACATGACATTGGGTTTCTAGAAATATATACTACGTGGGTTCATCATAGTGAGAAACATGTTGGTTCTTCGAGTTTAGGCTACAATTTGACTTCAAGAATAAACACTCTAGTAAACACTCTCGCAACTAATGAAATGTTTGATGTAATTGATGATGTTATGGCAGAACAAAATCAAATAAATAAAATATAGACGACGAGGGACAAGGTATAGACCCATAATTTGATGCTTTATTTGAGGAGCTCAATACCAAGTTATACCATGAATGTAGCGAGATGTCTTCCTTAAACTTTTTGGCAAATTTGATGCATATTAAAGTGGGAAATAGATGGATAAATAGTTTGCTTGACCAACTTGTAGAGTTACCAAGAGCTGCTTTCCCGGAGTGTAATATTCCAGCCTCACATTATGAACCTAAGAAGAAGTTGAGAAAGATATGGTTAGGATATCAATCGTTCCACACTTGCAAAAATTACTATGCTTTTTTTTGGAAGGAGAATGATTCCGTGTAGAATTGCCTGGTTTGTAAGGAGAGTAAATGGGTAGACACAACTACAAAGGGGAAAAAAGTACCACAAAAAGTGTTGTGGCACTTTCCTTTAACTCTAAGGTTTCAACGAAGGCATAGCTCCAAATTCACAGCTAAAGATATGAGTTGGCATAATATTGGACGTTCAATAGATGGTATGATGTATCATCTGGTTGATGGGAAGTTATTGCAAGATTTTGATCAGAGATATCCAGAGTTTGCCAAAGAACCTAGAAATATTCGTCTAGGTTTAGCTGTTGCTAGCTTTAATCCATTCGACAACTTTTAGTACTTATAGTACTTGTCCAATTATACTGACTACCTACAATACACCACCATGGATATGTATGAAAGAGTCTTCTTTCATGCTAGCTTTGCTGATTCCTGGTCCTATATCACCCTCAGAGGACATTGTTTTTTAATAGTTTTTTTAGAGTATGTTTATTGATGGTATGTTACGGTTGTTATACATTTTGATTGCTTAAAATTGTTTCTAATATTTGTTAAACAGATGACAACTAATGTTGTGAGGTGCATGGAGGAGACGGTGGTGAAAGACCTCCACATGGGGGCACAGACAAGATACCAGCGGGTTGTCAATATTGTAAGTTACATGAAGTTATATATTAATTATATTGGATATATTTTTGAAGTTTTAAATTTCTAAATTTTCAATTCTATGTATCAATGTAACAAACCCGACACATCAACGTGGCAAGGAAGATGTTTAAATATACGAAAAAAGTTCTTGGCCAGCAGTAAAAAGCTTTTACCCATGGAAGTTGATAGAGCTGGGGGACCTATAAATTCATAAATAATAATGGCAAAATGTTGATATGGTTTATCTCAAATTATATGTCAGAAAATGTACCAATCCATTGTAGGACCTAGTGTTCATTTCCATTTCTGTGAACATATGTATCCTGCGATAGAAGTAAGTACACAATACTTTTTATATGTGAAAGTTTTTATACTTTTTAAATATTTTTTTACTAATTGAATTTGTTTTTTATTGCAGACATTTTTTATCTTGATATGTATTGAGTTACATGTATGTGGGAAGCCTTTTGTGCGGTTGTACAAGATGACTACCAAAGAGCTTATACCAAAGAGCTTATAAAGAACAAAAACATGTTATGAAAAGATATTTTGATGAGGTTGATGGATATGATGATGTGAAATGTGCATGACAATGTCCACTAGAAGATATGACATCCAAGCTTGGGATGACATGATTAATCTTCGTTTTTTGGACGAAGGTTATAGGAATCAGTGCGAAAAATGTAAAGAAAGTAGGGTCAAACTTCCATATACGAGTTCTCATGGAAGTGGATCATATGCAGACAGACGTCATGAAGAGGTAATTAAATTTATTTGTATTATATAAATTTTTTATTAACACTAATATAAATGTATTAATTGTTTTTGGCTTATTATAGAGAGCAAATAGACAAAACCCACAACATATGGATGGTTGAAAACAAATGCGATTTAAAGAAAGTCGGGGTTGGTATACACCGCAAACAGTAGTAACTTGGGTAAGTAATAAAACAAAGTTAATATGTTATTTGATAAATATTTTATTATTATTATTATTATTATTATTATTATTGTTGTTGTTGTTGTTGTTGTTGTTTTAAGATATATTATTATTATTTTAGTGTATAAATTTAGTTATTTGTTTTAATTAATGTATATTTATTGTTTTTTTTATTATTTTAGGAAAATATTCAACGAGAGGAGATGTTAATGCAAGAAGAGCTCAGAAAAAACGAAAAGTTAAATGAAAAACATTGTATCACTCGTTCCTTCGGTGAGAGATGTGGGCATATTTGTGGAGTTGGAAGGAACCAAGCATCACTAATAATTTATTTCCAAATGAACATTCTAAATGTTCCAACGTTTCCACATCCTAATCTTCAGATAATTCTCAAATTGCTCCGTTAACCCAACAAGTATCATACATGCAACAACAAATGCTACAAATATAACAAATGTATAATAGCACATTCACAACCCTCATTCCTAACTTTCAACCACAACCAATATCACAATTTCAATTCAATCCAAATATATTTTCACACAATACCCAAGAACCAATGTTTTATATTGTTTTTGAACAATGTTTTTTGAAGATTTTTTTGTTGTTATTTTGCTATTTTGTAGATTCGTTTTTAATTTTAATGGTTTGTTATAGCTACTAAGTGTTTGATATTATTATGTATATACTGTTTGGATTTGTTTTAAAAAACAGGTTTTGTACATATAACAAAATCTCTGAAAAATATTAAAAAAAAAAAGATATACCGACGACATGTTGTCGGTATAGCTTTATAATTGTAATAACCGTTTCACATTCACCGACGACATGTTGTCTTTATTACTAGAACGGAAGTTATCTTCCACCTCCTTTTCCAGACCACAAGTCGTTTGGAATGCTTAAACCTGTCCCGGCGACATGTCGTATGGATTGCTTAAACATGTCCTGACGACATGTTGCCATAATAGATTTATAATAAAACTTTTTTTCCTCGAAAATTACTCCTGACGACCCTTTGCAGACGACATGTTGTTGACATTGTTGGCTCTGTACTGACGGCATCAATCCCGACGATATTTTCCACTTTTACCGACGGGGCTATGCCGACGACTTTTTACGGACGACAAGTCGTCGGTATATGCTTTCCCGGCGACATGTAGTCGGCATAGTGGCTGAAAGTGTCGTCGGCATAGGCCTCATTCCTCGTAGTGTGTTCATGATACTACTAGCCTACACTTGTGTGTACTCCACACCTCTTGATATAGACTTGTACTTACCTACTATCTTATTCGGTACTCTTGAAATTTCAATCATCTAAAGTGTGTAATGACACTAAAATCACTAACAATTGCAACCTAAACATCATAGACTGTCACATTTATCATCGGGCTAGAACTTTTTTTTGTAATTTAGAAAAGAATATTTTTTCTATTGTTATTAGAGCATAAACCAAAGTTTCCATTGTGTAATGATAATAAATACCTTGGTTCGGGTATCTGGTGGCAAGAGTTATGCAGTACTTTATCAACATACAAGCTTATATATCTGAATCATTTTAAGTTCAAGAGGTATTTGTACATTGCATTAAGTTTCTACAGTAGAGACAAGATACAATTTCTAATGATACACACACATGACTTGCCAAAAACTGTTAAATCCACCATTTTCCCGCTCCAGCATCATCTGAAGATCATAATCTCAACAACCCCTTGCTATTTAACCCTTGAATGCCTGAAAACCCATGCAAAAAGTTAGCCAATTGGTCTGCATCCAATTCAATCACATGTACATTAGTTGTTTAAATATTTGTACTTACAGCAAAAATAGTGGCGTGACCCGGGTCAGCAAGGTGAGCAAAGAGGTTATCAATGGGTCCAGTTCCCGTGTAGATTGCTTGGAACCAAGCACCCATGACAGCCAACATAGCCAATCTCCCATTCTTGATCTCCTTTGTCCTCAATTCCTTAAGCTTTGCAGGTGAACCACTCCCCCATCCGAGTGGGTCGAACCATAGTCCACCTGGGTACCCAACATCTGTACCTGTTAGCTTGTTGTTGGGGAAGATGGGATCGGTGTTAACACACCCAGGTTTGAGAATGTCAGCCCATCGT